>NW_027008406.1:0-50841 GCF_036934945.1 Oncorhynchus masou masou | reverse complement strand
ACACCTCTCCTTCACCTCAAGAAAACTGTTACAGAATCACTTACCACAACAGGACCAAGCGGCGTGGTAACGGGCAGCAGCAGGAGCAGCGATAAAAACTTCTGGACTTGGGAAGAAATCCTCCACGGAGAGGACCCTGGGCAAAGCCAGGGGAGTGTCGCCTCCAAGGTGCAGCAGGAGAAGAGGCAGCAGGAGCAGCGAGGAGGAATGGACATGGGAGGACGAATTGACGGAAAGGGACCCTGGGCACAGCCAGGAGAATATTGCCGCTTCAAAGAAGAGCTGGAGGCGGAGAAGCGGAGAGGCGCTGGTATGAGGAGGCAGCACGGCGGCGTGGATGGAAGCCAGAGAGTCAGACCCCAAAATTTATTGGGGGACACACAGGAGGTGTGGCGAAGCCAGGTAGGAGACCTGCGCCAACTTCCTGTGCTTACCGGGGTGAGAGAGACCGGGCAGGCATCGTGTTATGCGGTGGAGCGCACGGTGTCCCCAGTGCGGGTGCATAGCCCGGTGCCGTACATACCAGCTCTGCGTATCGGCCGGGCTAGAGTGAGCATCGAGCCAAGTGCCATGAAGCCGGCTCTACGCATCTGGTCCCCAGTGCGTCTCCTGGGCCGGCTTACATGGCACCAGCCTTGCGCACAGTGTCCCCGGTTCGCCTGCATAGCCCAGTGCGGGCTATTCCACCTCGCCACACTGGCAGGGCGACCGGGAGCATTCAACCGGGTAAGGTTAGGGCAGGCTCTGTGCTCAAGAGCTCCAGTGCGCCTGCACGGTCCGGGCTATCCGGTACCACCTCCACGCACCAGCCCTCCGGTGGCAGCCCCCCGCACCAGGCTGTCTCTCCGTCTCATCCCTACAGGTGCTCCCGCCTGTCCAGTGCTGCCGGAGCCTTCCTCCTCTCCAGCGCTGCCGGAGTCTCCCGCCTGTCCAGTGCTGCTGGAGCCTTCCTTCTCTCCAGCGCAGCCAGAGCTCCTGCCCCTCATTCCATAGGCGACAGAGCTCCTCAGTCCAGCGCTGCTAGAGCCTTCCTCTCCAGCGCTGCCGGAGTCTCCTGCCTGTTCGGGCGCTGCCAGAGCTCCCGCCCCTCAGTCCAGAGGCGCTAGAGCCCCTCATTCCAGAGGTGCCAGAGCTACTCAGTCCAGCGCTGCCAGAGCCTTCCTCTCCAGCGTTGCCAGAGATTCCCGTCTGCCCAGCGCCGCCAGTGCCACCAGTCTGCAAGGAGCCGCCAGTGCCGCCAGTGCCGCCAGTCAGCCAGGGGCCGCCAGTGCCGCCAGTCAGCCAGGGGCCGCCAGTCAGCCAGGGGCCGCCATTGCCGCCAGTCAGCCAGGGGCCACCAGGGGCCGCCAGAGCCCCTCTGCCCAGAGGCGCCAGAGCCCCCTCAGCCCATAGGCGCCAGAGCCCCTGCCCCTCTGTCCAGAGCCCCTGCCCCTCTGTCCAGAGCCCCTGCCCCTCAGTCCAGTGGGGTCGTTTAGTAGGGTCACCGTGGTTAGGAGGCCATGGAAGTGGACAAGAAGCGGACTAAGACGTTGGTGAAGTGGGGTCCGCGTCCTGCGCCAAAGCCGCCACCGTGGACAGACGCCCACCCAGAACCTCCCCTATAGGTTAAGGTTTTGCGGCCGGAGTCCGCACCTTTGGGGGAGGGGGTGGTACTGTCACGTTCTGACCTTTATTTCCTTTGTTTTGTCGTTATTTAGTATGGTCAGTGCGTGAGTTGGGGTGGGCAGTCTATGTTTGTTTTTCTATGATTTGGGTATTTCTATGTTTCATTAGTTGTCTCTGATTGAGAATCAAACTTTGGTAGCCTGGGTTTCACTGTGTGTTGGTGGGTGATTGTTCCTGTCTCTGTGTTTGTTTTCACCAGAAAGGCTGTTTAGGTTTTCTCACGCTTATTGTTTTTGTTAGTTTATTCATGTATAGTGTCTTTATTAAAGTACCATGAATAACCACCACTCTGCGCTTTGTTCCGCCTCTCCTTCACCTCAAGAAAACCGTTACACCAGGCTTAACTGCACTCTATAATGATTAAAATAGGTTACATATCCCAAATGATTGCACAACGTTAGCCTTATGTATATGATCCACTATTTCTAGAGACCCTCAGGAACAACCATAACGGACGTGACAGAGGAAAGAAAGGAAACAGAGTAATGTAATGTAATGTAATGATGCAAATACTCTACAAACTGAAGAAAACTAACTCTCAAGTGCCAGTTATAAATGTATGTGGGTATTGCTGAAGGTGGCTACTGATACTGGATAATATTTAACATGATACAAATAAAAAGAACTGAGAATAGCCAGAGCATACAATTAAAACACTCTAGAGCCCTTAAATCAACTTGGTAGGTTCGGGCGCTATGCCTAAACCTAAAGTTTGGGTCTCCAAATTTCATCCCTGAAAATTATGATGACATACAATTAAAATTCTGAATAAATGCACAGCTATTTATAGCCTACTTCGCTTTGGAAACGGGACCGAAATACATATTATGTTGATACGATATTCCGTTAGCTTCCTTATAACTTGTTTCAAGTCTCCAGCGATCATAAGTAAAAATGATCTAAAACAATTGCTATTAATATATACATTCCCCTTCTCCAAATAGGTGACTCATTTAGCTCTTGTCAATTTATAAATTACAGTGCATGGAGAATGGTGTTATTCCGATCTGAAAAAAATTATTATGTGTTTTTCCACTTAGAACCTACAGGAGATTGACCATATTCATGGTTTCCTGGCACTTATTTTTTAAGGTGACGTAATTATGAGGGAATAAAGTCCATGTCAGTAGACCCACATCTGTAGACACACCTCCTGTAGACACACCTCCTGTAGACACACATCCGTAGGTACACACCTCCTGTAGACACACCTCCTGTAGACACACCTCCTGTAGACATACCTTCCTGTCGACACACATCCGTAGACACACCTCCTGTAGACACACATCTGTAGACACATTTGATTCACAAATAAATACGAGAGAGAGAGAGAGAGAGAGAGAGAGAGAGAGAGAGAGATGCCGGATGTTATTCAAACAAAGTTGAGGGCAAAAAAATGTAGGGCAAAAAAATAGTTGGATGTTGGTTCTAGTGAGCCACGCTTGGATTGGGAGTGACCTTGCTTTCAAGACTTGCATAAGCTCCCTGAGCTATTTGGGGTTTAAAAAGGCTTCTGAAGTTTGTAATTTAAACTTTGAAATATAAGATTTGATTTTCTTTTCGAAAACCCCCCCATAAAATTCCAATAATTAGAACCCACATAATAATTGACATTTCCTGTTGCTGAAAGAACAAAGGGGAGAACAAAGCTTACACTGGCCTCTCTCTGAAGTCAATATGAGGAAAGTGTGTGTATGTGTGTATGTGTGTGTGAGCGTGCACGTGTGTGTGTGTGTGTGTGTGTGTGTGTGTGTGTGTGTGTGTGTGTGTGTGTGTGTGTGTGTGTGTGTGTGTGTGTGTGTGTGTGTGTGTGTGTGTGTGTGTGTGTACAAGGAGCAAGGAGATCGAGGTAAGTGGTCATTTTAATGGAGAATAACACAGATTTCTCATTATCACCACTAAGGAAGAAGACTTCTTTCTGGCAAAACGTTGTGATGCCTCAATCGAATTGCCTCCTTTCTGTGCTTTCCAGTGGTAATAAGGAGAGGAGCTGAGGAAAGAAAGCAATGTCCCTTTCCTTATCTAATGAGCCTTTAGTTGTTGGCTAATGTCTCTCCATCTGTGTGTATTAGCATATTTTACTCTGTTATTGTAAACAATGTAAACGTAAACAAAAAATTTGATATACATTTTGATATCATGGATGGTCAGTCCATGCATCCATAACTGAATTTGAGAGTGGTCACATTTATCCAGGCCCATCCCTCAGGTTTTTACCAAAACACAGGCGAGATGACCTCTTTAATAAAGTTTTAATTCAGGATTCTACTTATAAGGTTCTATGCATGTTGCCGCTTCTTCTATATTCTACACTCTTGGGGATTCACAAGATTGTCAACATCAGAAAAATGTCACTAAAAACTGATTGTGAATGTGTTCTCACAGCTTCTTAATTTAGAGAATGACTGCATATTGGACTAATTCATTAGGTATATTGATTGGCAATTATAAAAGGCTACATTATTACATTCAAGGATGTTGATAAGTGAGTAAATTAGTACAGGTGGGATTAGCCACATGAAAAAATACTACAGTTTATGATATATAGAATATTAATATAGAATTCTGTAGTAAACTGTAGAATACTATACTACACACTGTAGTATTCCTCAATCATATGTAGTACTTATTATAGAAGTTTGTGCTATACTGTAATATGCTATATTAAATACTACAGTATACTACAGAGCGCAAAACCACTACAGTAAATACTAAATTATATACTACAGTATTTAATTTGCATATATCCTGCCCATTCCCCTCCCCCATATAACAAGTTGTGCCTCCCATAAGTGAGAAACCTACATGTCAAGTATAGACTGTATATTGTGTTCCCTACATCTTATGGAAAAGAGCAGGGGCCTTGAGCCTATCTATTGATTATGGAAAATGAGCTATTTTAATATATGCCATTAAGTTTTCAACCAGGGGAATGCTTCTACTTCTATGTCAAATATTATAACACAGTAGTAAATATTACAGTAATATCTGCAGAAACACTACAGTAAATATTATAGTTTACTACAGTCTGTAAAAACACTACAGTAAATACTACATTATAAACCGGGTGGTTTGAGCCCAGAAGGCTGATTGGCTGAAAGCCGTGGTATATCAGACCGTATACTACAGGTATGACAAAACATTTATTTTTACTGTTCTAATTAAGTTAGTAATCAATTTATAATACATGGCACCTTGGGGGTTTGCGTCGTGCATAAGAACAGCCCTTAGCCATGGTATTTTGGCCATATACTGGTATTTTGGCCACCTATGTAACAATCACACTATACTGACAATAAAACAATCTCTGACAAAGACATGAGGGGAAAGACAGAGCGTTAAATACACAACAGGTAATAAATGGGATTGAAAACAGGTGTGTGGGAAGACAAGACAAAACCAATGGAAAATTAAAAAGGATCAATGATGGCTAGAAGACCGGTGACGTCGAATGCCGAGCACCGCCCCGAACAAGGAGAGGCAACGACTTCGGCAGAAGTCGTGACAATACTACATTAATTACTACAGTATACTACAGTCTACAAGCACAGTAATTATTTTTACTGCAGTATTTATTACGGTATACTAAAGTCATGTCCATAACACAGTAAACACTACAACATCACTGTACATTGAATACTACAGTAAGTTTTGTAAAAACACTACAGTGAATACTATAGTATTTATACCACAGTATACTATAGTATTTTGTCATGGGTACTGTCACTAAAGTGACCATTTTATCATCATGCAGTTTCAGCTCTTGACTCAGTTCATTTACGTAGTGTACCGACTTTATATGTTGTAGGTTGAATTGATTACAATTGTCCTGTGTGGCTCGGTTGGAAAGAACGTGTGGCCTGCAATATCAAGGTCATGGGTTAAAGTCCCACAGGGATCACATAAGCGTCATTGTACATATGCAAAACATTTATGCACTCACTGTCTGGACATATGGAGCCTCATTTGGCATTTTCAAAAACTATTACCAGAGGATAAAGAGCCCATGAAATATGTCTTAATTGTATATCCTAAAAAGACAGCATATAACTACAGTACAAAAACACAACAACCAAGATTTATTTTATTCAGTCCTTCAATTATGCATTCAGATTTCTGTAATACTTTTGTGGGCAAATGACATTTCCAAATGAAAAGTGAAATGCCTGCAGGAATAAGAAAGGCCTAAAGCGCTTTGGTGATATCAAAAGTATTAAAATCTCAACATCACATTGGTAAAAGTGCTGTTCTTAAAAGTCTTAATATGATCATATTAAACAGCATATGATTGGTCCTGTGGTATCTCAAATTGTGCCAACAAAACAGCATATGAGACTTCCCTTTCAGTCCATGTGGCTAGCTAGCTAGTTTCTTCACAATCCCCTTTCACACTAAGTGCTGATGGACAGGCTGGCTAATTCTCCACAGCAGCAGTAGCGCTGCCTGGGGTCTATTCCTGGAGATGCTACCTATGGCTGTGTCCCAAATGGAACCCTACTTTATAGTGCACAACTTCTGGCCAGAGCCCATTTAGAGTTAGATAAACTTGGAATTTTTGGCAAGGACATATACAGGATACTACCCTCCACAAGATAACCTTCACTCCAAATCAAAACTCCAAACCTACAACCTGATTTTGGACAAAATAACCTGGGAAGATGCCTACTGCCTGTCACGGATCCCTCCGAACTTTCCTTACGCACACCTGGTCCCTATTCCCGTTTGATTAGTAATTGTATAAGTGTGCCCTTTGTTCACCATTGTCCTGTCGATTATTGTTACAATGTCCATTGGTTTGTGTGAGTACTTGTGCTGTGTGTTTTGGCTTTCCTGCCATTGTGGATTGCTCAGATGATTACTGGTCTGTCCAGCGCCGCCGCAACTTCCTGCAGTTGCAATCCGGGCCGTCCGATGTCGCCACAGGGTGTCTGTCCAAAGATGCAACTTCTGCAGTTGCAACTGGCCCGTCCGACGTCGCCACATCCGGTCCATCCGACGGCACTGCAACTGGCCCGTCCAACGATGACACAACTTCGGTAGCTGCAACTGGCCCGTCCAACGATGACACCACTTCGGCAGCTGCAACTGGCCGTCCGATGCATGCCACAACTTCGGCAGCTGCATAGGGTCCTGTTCGACCCGTACTGCGTTCCTGTGATCATCCTCATTGCACTGCTAGTGCGTCGGGGGTTACTGTCACAGATCCCTCTGGAACTTTCCTTACGCACACCTGGTCCCTATTCCCATTGATTAGTAATTGTACAAGTGTGCCCTTTGTTCACCATTGTCCTGTCGATTATTGTTACAATTTCCATTGGTTTGTGTGAGTACCTGTGCTGTGTGTTTTGGCTTTCCTGCCATTGTGGATTGCGCAGACGATTACGTATCTCGTCCCGTATGTGTAACGGTTCTCGTCTGTCGAAAGAGAAGCGGACCAAAATGCAGTGTGGTGGTTATTCATGTTCTTTAATGAAATGAACTAGACATGAAATAACGAACAAAACAAAGAACGAACGTGAAAACCTATACAGCCTATCTGGTGAACAAACACAGAGACAGGAACAATCCCCCACGAAATACTCAAAGAATATGGTTGCCTAAATATGGTACCCAATCAGAGACAACGATAAACACCTGCCTCTGATTGAGAACCAGTCCAGACAGCCATAGACTATGCTAGATACCCCCACTAAGCCACACACCCAACACCTAACAACACCCCAAGACAAAACACACCACAATAAACCCATGTCACACCCCGGCCTGACCAAATAAATAAAGACAAACACAATATACTACGACCAGGGCGTGACAGAACCCCCCCCCCCTAAGGTGCGGACTCCCGGACGCACACCAAAAACCATAGGGGAGGGTCCGGGTGGGCGTCTGTCCATGGTGGCGGCTCCGGCGCAGGACGTGGACCCCACTCTATCAATGTCTTAGTCCCTCCTCCTCGCGTCCTTGGATAGTCCACCCTCGCCGCCGACCATGGCCTAGTAGTCCTCACCCAGAACCCCACTGGACTGAGGGGCAGCTCGGGACTGAGGAGCAGCTCGGGACTGATGGGAAGCTCGGGACTGAGGGGAAGCTCGGGACTGAGGGGAAGCTCGGGACTGAGGGGAAGCTCGGGACTGAGGGGACGCCGGGACTGAGGGGACGCCGGGACTGAGGGGAAGCTCGGGACTGATGGGAAGCTCAGCACTGAGAGGAAGCTCAGCCAGGTAGTTGGATCCGGCAGATCCTGGCTGGCTGGCGGGTTATGGCAGATCCTGGCTGACTGGCGGATCTGGAAGAGTCTGGCTGACTGGCGGATCTGGAAGAGTCTGGCTGACTGGCGGATCTGGAAGAGTCTGGCTGACTGGCGGATCTGGAAGAGTCTGGCTGACTGGCAGATCTAGAAGAGTCTGGCTGACTGGCGGATCTGGAAGAGTCTGGCTGACTGGCGGATCTGGAAGAGTCTGGCTGACTGGCGGATCTGGAAGAGTCTGGCTGACTGGCGGATCTGGAAGAGTCTGGCTGACTGGCGGACCCTGGCAGACTGACGGCTCTGGCTGCTCCATGCTGACTGGCGGCTCTGGCTGCTCCATGCTGACTGGCGGCTCTGGCTGCTCCATGCTGACTGGCGGCTCTGGCTGCTCCATGCTGACTGGCGGCTCTGGCTGCTCCATGCTGACTGGCGGCTCTGGCTGCTCCATGCTGACTGGCGGCTCTGGCTGCTCCATGCTGACTGGCGGCTCTGGCTGCTCCATGCTGACTGGCGGCTCTGGCTGCTCCATGCTGACTGGCGGCTCTGGCTGCTCCATGCTGACTGGCGGCTCTGGCTGCTCCATGCTGACTGGCGGCTCTGGCTGCTCCATGCTGACTGGCGGCTCTGGCTGCTCCATGCTGACTGGCGGCTCTGGCTGCTCCATGCTGACTGGCGGCTCTGGCTGCTCCATGCTGACTGGCGGCTCTGGCTGCTCCATGCTGACTGGCGGCTCTGGCTGCTCCATGCTGACTGGCGGCTCTGGCTGCTCCATGCTGACTGGCGGCTCTGGCTGCTCCATGCTGACTGGCGGCTCTGGCTGCTCCATGCTGACTGGCGGCTCTGGCTGCTCCATGCTGACTGGCGGCTCTGGCTGCTCCATGCTGACTGGCGGCTCTGGCTGCTCCATGCTGACTGGCGGCTCTGGCTGCTCCATGCTGACTGGCGGCTCTGGCTGCTCCATGCTGACTGGCGGCTCTGGCTGCTCCATGCTGACTGGCGGCTCTGGCTGCTCCATGCTGACTGGCGGCTCTGGCTGCTCCATGCTGACTGGCGGCTCTGGCTGCTCCATGCTGACTGGCGGCTCTGGCTGCTCCATGCTGACTGGCGGCTCTGGCTGCTCCATGCTGACTGGCGGCTCTGGCTGCTCCATGCTGACTGGCGGCTCTGGCTGCTCCATGCTGACTGGCGGCTCTGGCTGCTCCATGCTGACTGGCGGCTCTGGCTGCTCCATGCTGACTGGCGGCTCTGGCTGCTCCATGCTGACTGGCGGCTCTGGCTGCTCCATGCTGACTGGCGGCTCTGGCTGCTCCATGCTGACTGGCGGCTCTGGCTGCTCCATGCTGACTGGCGGCTCTGGCTGCTCCATGCTGACTGGCGGCTCTGGCTGCTCCATGCTGACTGGCGGCTCTGGCTGCTCCATGCTGACTGGCGGCTCTGGCTGCTCCATGCTGACTGGCAGCTCTGGCTGCTCCATGCTGACTGGCGGCTCTGGCTGCTCCATGCTGACTGGCGGCTCTGGCTGCTCCATGCTGACTGGCGGCTCTGGCTGCTCCATGCTGACTGGCGGCTCTGGCTGCTCCATGCTGACTGGCGGCTCTGGCTGCTCCATGCTGACTGGCGGCTCTGGCTGCTCCATGCTGACTGGCGGCTCTGGCTGCTCCATGCTGACTGGCGGCTCTGGCTGCTCCATGCTGACTGGCGGCTCTGGCTGCTCCATGCTGACTGGCGGCTCTGGCTGCTCCATGCTGACTGGCGGCTCTGGCTGCTCCATGCTGACTGGCGGCTCTGGCTGCTCCATGCTGACTGGCGGCTCTGGCTGCTCCATGCTGACTGGCGGCTCTGGCTGCTCCATGCTGACTGGCGGCTCTGGCTGCTCCATGCTGACTGGCGGCTCTGGCTGCTCCATGCTGACTGGCGGCTCTGGCTGCTCCATGCTGACTGGCGGCTCTGGCTGCTCCATGCTGACTGGCGGCTCTGGCTGCTCCATGCTGACTGGCGGCTCTGGCTGCTCCATGCTGACTGGCGGCTCTGGCTGCTCCATGCTGACTGGCGGCTCTGGCTGCTCCATGCTGACTGGCGGCTCTGGCTGCTCCATGCTGACTGGTGGCACTGGCTGCTCCATGCTGACTGGCGGCTCTGGCTGCTCCATGCTGACTGGCAGCTCTGTCGGCTTCTTGCAGACTGGCAGCTCTGGCTGCTCCATGCAGGCTGGCAGCTCTGGCTGCGCTAAACAGGCAGGAGACTCCGGCAGCGCTGTAGAGGCGGAAGGCTCTGGTTGCGCTGAACAGGCGGGAGACTCTGGCAGCGCTGTAGAGGAGCAAGGCTCTGGCTGCGCTGAACAGGCGGGAGACTCCGGCAGCGCAGGAGAGGAGAAAAGCTCCGGCAGCGCTGGAGAGGCGAGGCGCACTGTAGGCCCGATGTGTGGTGCTGGCACTGGTGGTACTGGGCCGAGCACACACACAGGAAGCCTGGTGCGGGGAGCTGCCACCGGAGGGCTGGTGTGTGGAGGTGGCACAGGATGGGCTAGACCGTGAAGGCGTACTGGAGATCTTAAGGGCAGTGCTGGCACAGGACGTGCAAGGCTAGGGAGGTGCACACGAGGCCTGGTGCATGAGGCTGGCACCATCTTCACCAGCCGACTAACACGCACCTCAGGACGAGTATGGAGCGCTGACCCAGGTGCCATCAAATCCCCGATACGCTCCGTCGGGCGAATTCCATGCTTAAAGCACCAACACAGCAACTCCCTCATTTCTCTCTCCTCCAATTTCCCCATTAACTCCTTCACAGTCTCTGCTTCGCTCACCTCCAACACCAGCTCTGGTTCTGGTCTCCTCCTTGGCTCCTCACGATAAACAGGAGAGTTGGCTCAGGTCTGACTCCTGACTCTGCCACACTCTCCCTGAGCCCCCCCCCCAATAAATTTTTGGGGCTGACTCTCGGGCTTCCATCCGCGTCGCCGTGCTGCCTCCTCAGACCGGCGCCTCTCCGGGCGGCGATATACTCCAGGCTGAGCCCAGGGTCCTTCTCCGTCCAATTCGTCCTCCCATGTCCATTCCCCTCTTTGTTGCTCCTGCTGTTGCTGTTGCCTGTTACCACGCCGCTTGGTCCTGTTGTGGTGGGTGATTCTGTAATGGTTCTCGTCTGTCGAAAGAGAAGCGGACCAAAATGCAGCGTGTTGGTTATTCATGTTCTTTAACCTCTTGAAACTCCCCATCCCGGATCCAGGATCGTGACTAAAGCCTCAGGCTCATTAGCATAACGCAACGTTAACGATTTCTGAAAATCGCAAATAAAATGAAAATAATGCGCCTGCTCTCAAGCTTAGCCTTTTATTAACAACACTGTCATCTCAGATTTTCAAAATATGCTTTTGAACCATAGCAATTCACTAATTTGTGTAAGAGTATGCAAAGCTAGCTTAGCATTTTGAGTAGCATTTAGCACGCAACATTTTCACAAAAACCAGATAACCAAATAAATAAAATCATTTACCTTTGAAGAGCTTCGGATGTTTTCAATGAGGAGACTCTCAGTTACATACCAAATGCGCAGTTTTTCCTGAAAGCATCTGTGTGTAGGAGAAATCGCTCCGTTTTGTACATCACATTTGGCTACCGAAACGAACCGAAAATTCAGTCACCTACAACGTCAAACTTTTTCCGAATTAACTCCATAATATCGACCGAAACATGGCAAACGTTGTTTGGAATCAATCCTCAAGGTGTTTTTTCACATATCTCTTCATTGATATATCGTTCGTGGAAGCCTGCATTCTTCTCTGAATTCTGTGGAAAAATACTTGCAGCTGACTTTTGCGCACCAATTTCAGCGCAGGACACCGGGCGGACACCTGGTAAATGTGGTCTCTTATGGTCAATCTTCCAATGATATGCCTACAAATACGTCACAATGCTGCAGACACCTTGGGGAAATGACAGAAAGGGCAGACTTACTCCTCTCGCATTCACAGCCATATAAGGAGACAATGGAAAACAGAGCCTCAAAAATCCTGCTCATTTCCTGGATGCCGTCTCATCTTGGTTTTGCCTGAAGCTCACGTTCTAGGGCACGCACAGAAAATATCTTTGCAGTTCTGGACACGTCAGAGTGTTTTCTTTCGAAAGCTACCAATTATATGCATAGTCGAGCATCTTTTTGTGACAAAATATTGCGCTTAAAACGGGCACGTCTTTTTATCCAAAAATGATATAGCGCCCCCAGAGTTTCAACAGGTTGAGCGATGTATAACACTATTTTTATTAACATTAAATTGGACTATTTCTGTATTTTGAATTTGGCGCTCTGCAATTTCACCGGATGTTGTTGAGGTGGGACACTAGCACTGCCCATAAGAAGTTAAAGCGGTCCTATGGACAGATACTCCAATCTCCGATGTGGAGCATTGCAGCACTTTGTTGCCTCTCTGATTAACGCCCACCTTGCCTGGTGCGTGAGTTTTGGTGGGAGGCCCTCTCTTGGCAGGTTTGATGTGGTGCCACTTCTCCACTACTTTGTCTCTGACCTGTTTGGAGAGCTTCTTGATCTTCATGGTGCCGCTTGCTTGGTGGTGCCCCTTGCTTAGTGGTGTTGCAGACTCTGGGGCCTTTCAGAACAAGTGTATATATTCTGAGATCATGTGACACTTAAATAAAGTCAACCTGTGTGCAATCTAACTAATTATGTGACTTCGGAAGGTAATTGGTTACACCAGATCTTATTTAGGTGCTTAATAGCAAAGGGGGTGAATACATATGCAAACACCACTTGTCCGTTTTTTATTTTATATAATGGTTTTTTGTTTTCATTTCACTTAACTAATTTGGACTATTTGTGTATTTCCATTACATGAAATCCAACTAAAAATCTATTTAATTTACAGGTTGTAATGCAAAAAATAAAGTGGAGACAAATTTGACCCCAATAACTACCATGGGATATGCGTCAACAGCAACCTTGGGAAAATCCTCGGCATTATCATTAACAGCACACTCGTACATTTCCTCAATGAAAACAATGTACGGATCAAATGTCAAATTGGATTTTTAGCAAATTACCATTCGACAGACCACATATTCATTATTTGTTGATTTCAACAAAGTTTATGATTCAATTTGGCATGAGGGTCTGCTATACAAATTGATGGAAAGTGGTGTTTGGAGAAAAACATACGACATTATAAAAGCCATGTACACAAACAACATGTGTGCGGTTAAAATGGGCAAAAACACACACGTTTCTTTCCACGGTGCCATGGGGTGAGACAGGGATGCAGCTTAAGCCCCACCCTCTTCAACATACATATCAACGAATTGTCAAATGTCTACTGTTTGGTGAAGATATGGTGCTTCTGTCCCCAACCAAGGAGGGCCAACAGCAGCACCTAGATATTCTGCACAGATTCTGTCAGACATGGGCCCTGACAGTAAATCTCAGTAAGATAAAATAATGGTGTCCCAAAAAAGGTCCAGTTGCCAGTACCACAAATACAAATTAAATCTAGAACTGTTGGCATAGAGCACACAAAAACTATACATACCTCAGCCTAAACATTAGCGCCACAGGTATCTTCCAAAGGTGTGATCTACCTGAGAGACAAGAAGGGCCTTCCATGCCATCAAAAGGAACATACAATTCGACATACCGATTAGGATCTGGCTAAAAATACTTGAATCAGTTATAGAACCCATTGCCCTTTATGGTTGAGAGGACTGGGGTCCACTCACCAACCAAGAATTCACAAACTGGAAAAAACATTAAATTGAAACTCTACATGCAGAATTATGCAAAAAACATCCTCTGTGTTTTTTGTTGAGAGAGAGACCATCCTCTTAGAAATGCAAGAGAAAGGTCATGTTGTAAATTAGCTCCTTTATGCAATTCTTATGGCTTCCATATGGTGTTAGCAGTCTATTTTCAAGGTTTCAAGCTTGAAACTTCAAAGACAAATAAGACATAACAGTTTTAGTAGAAGGACACAGTCTTGGAAATCCGTGTTTGCGCGCGCCATGAAGATAATACGCAAAATTAATTTCTAACTTTTTCCCAAAATAAATATTATAGTTTTATTACATTTTAAGGTATCTAAGGAGTAATTAGAAATGTATTTTGACTTGTTGAAACAAAATTTAGGGGTAGTTTTTAGGATTCATTTCTCTGCAAGTTGAACGAGTGGATTACTCAAATCGATGGCGCCAACTAGACTGACATTTTGGGATATAAAGAAAGATTTTATCTAACAAAACGACCGTACATGTTATAGCTGGGACCCTTTGGATGACAAATCAGAGGAATATTTTCAAAAGTAATTCAATATTTAATATTTATATGTAAATGTGCCGGTGGAAAAATATTTTGATGTGTGGCGCATCCTCAAACAATCGCATGGCATGTTTTTGCTGTAATAGCTACTGTAAATCGGACAGTGCAGTTGGATTAAGAAGAATTTAAGCTGTCAGCCGATATAAGACAAATATGTACCTAAATGTTAAAATCCATAATATTTATTAGAATTCATTTGAATCGACCGAAGCTGTCCCGCTAGCGGGACCCCGATCCTTAAGGGGTTTTATATTCTACAACCAAGCAATTCCCAACCCTTCAATAACAAAGCCATCACCTCCAGAGAGATTAACCTGGAGAAGAGACCCTTAATAAGCAAGCTGGTCCTGGGGTTCTGTCCACAAACACAGACTCCTATGGTGGGAGAATCAGAATTAGTTCGGTAACATAGTAATTAAGATGTCTTATCTGCTTAAAACTTCTTACTGATCATTGGGACGCTAGCGTCCCACTTCGACAACATCCTGTGAAATTGTAGGGCGCCAAATTCAAATGACAGAAATCGTAATATTAAACATTCATGAAAATACAAGTGTCATACATCATTTAAAATCGTCTAGTTAATCCAACCGCTTTGTCAGATTTAATAAAGGCGTTACGATGAAAGCACACCATGCGATTATCTGAGGACAGCGCCCCTACACACAAAAGCATTACATACATTTTCCAACCAAGCAGAGGCGTCACGAAAGTCAGAAATAGCAATAAAATAAATCCCCTACCTTTGAAGATCTTCCTCTGTTTGCAAGGGTCCCAGCTACATTACAAATGGTTGTTTTGTTCGATAAAGTCCTTCTTTATACCCCAAAAAGTCAGTTTAGTTGGCGCGCTTGACTCAGTAATCCACTGGTTTCCCTTGTTCAAAATGCATACAAATGAATCCCGCAAGTTACCAATAAACTTCTTCCAAACATATCAAACAACATTCCTAATCAATCCTCAGGTACCCTAATATATAAATAAATGATACAATTGAAGACAGAGAATACCGGAGACCATTACCGGAGATAAATAACAAAGTGCACGCCCTCACCGGAACCGACAACAAACAGTACAGCCAAAATGGGAGCCACATAGAAAAACTACAAAGTCAAGCTAATTTTTCAAAAAACAAACCTAAAACTCTTTCCAAAGACGGTTGACATCTAGTGGAAGCCCTAGGAACTGCAATCTGGGAGGTCTTCCTTTTATATTCACATTCCCAGCCATTGTAATCAGTGGTGAGCTGAAAAAATCTGTGTGGATTGTCCTCAGGTTTTCACCTGCCATGTCAGTTCTGTTATACTCATATACATTATTTTAACAGTTTTGAAACTTTACAGTGTTTTCTATTCAATACTAGCATGCATATGCAAATCCTAGCTTCAGGGCCTGAGTAACAGGTAGTTTAAATTGGGCACCTTATTCATCCAAAATTCAAAATACTGCTCCCTAGCACGAAGAAGTTAATATGCTTAAAACTGTTGAACTCTTGTTGTTAGATTATATCCCTTCAGACTCTGGTGTTGGCAGTCGCACTTACTCCCCATATGGGCCTCAGTCACCTGGGGCCCAGAGAGAGGAGAAGTCAGGCTTGTCTTTCACATGTCCCTGGTGCTATGCAGAATAACAGAAAAAGAAGAGAACAGGAGGGAACATTGTCTTCAATGTTGTCAATGTTGTCTTCAATGTTGCGATTATGTCTTTACCTATTTTAAACCATAATGTCGTGATTTATCGGAAACCATTTACTATTCTCCACAATGTCTGTGCGCCAGTTACTCCCTCTATTGGCCTTAGGGGAGATAAGGTCTGAGACAAGATGTGTGGGGTAGTGTTTGGAACCATTGTATGTCATCTCTGATGTTGCACCTATCCTTGGATAGTGATTGACCTAGAGGCTCACTCACCTTAGTGAGCTTGTCTAGGTGTGTGGTTAAGGAGGGGATTTACTTGAGAAGGGGGTTTCTGGAGTTGACAAATTACTTATGCCATAGAATGTTTTGGGGGCCAAATTTTGTACAATAAGGACAGTCTTCGTAGCAGATGCTGGCTCGGTGATTTTCCTTTCTCATTTATCAAGTCTCACCTTGTGACCCATTCCACAGGTCTGTTGTTTGTCATGTAGACTAAAGGGGTGTATCTTAGCTATGAAATATATTTGTATCCTTTGTCTCGGGGCTCTCAACAAGGTTGTTTTGTCGACCAGCCATACAGAGCACTCACTAATAAAGATTCAGTTTAAGTATAACTCTGATTTGTGTGCTAAGTTTCTCTCCTCATTTGATAATACAGAAATTAACCCCCACACCCCAAAGAGCCCCAGAACAGCAACATAATTAGACCCATCCAAATCATGAGAAAAACAAAAAGATAATTACTTGACACATTGGAAAGAATTAACAAAAAAAGAGAGCAAACTAGAATACTTTTTGGCCCTAGACAGAGAGCACACTGTGGCAAAATACCTGACCATTGTGACTGACCCAAACGGAAAGCTTTGACTATGTATAGATTCAGTTAGCATAGCCTTGCTATTGAGAAAGGCAGCCGTAGGCAGACCTGGGTCTCAAGAGAAGACAGGCTACTGAGCTGCCTTCCTAACATCCTGCCAAATGTATGACCAAATTAGAGACACATATTTCCCTCAGATTACACCGATCCACAAAGAATTAGAAAACAAATCCAATTTTGATAATCTATTGGGTGAAATATCACAGTGTGCCATCACAGCAGCAAGATCGGTGACCTGTTGCCACAAGAAAAGGTCAACCAGTGAAGAACAAACACCATTGTAAATACAACCTATTTATATGTTTATTTACTTTCCCTTTGTACTTTGACTATTTGCACATCATTACAACACATGATATGACATTTGACATGTCTTTATTCTTTTGGAACTTCTGTGAGTGTAATGTTTACTATTCATTTGTGTTAAATTCACTTTTGTTTATTATCTACTTCACTTGCTTTGGCAATGTTAACATATGTTTCCCATGCCAATAAAGCCCTTAAGTTGAATTGAATTAAGGGAAAGAGAAAAGTCCAATGAACATGGTCCATTAGGGAGTGGACAGCAGGAGAATAGGTGTGAGATGGAGCATATGGCCTTTTTCCTTCTCATGTCTTTTTTCTTAATTTGTTCTCCTTGTTTGGTCCACATTTAATGAAAGGGGTTGTTACAGTATATCTACAAAGAATGGTAGTTAGCTGATTTACTGAGTGTGTGGTTGATAATGGTACTGTGAGTAGAGGCAGTGTTCTTCAACCACAGCGTGAGTAGGCTTTTGTTCCAGCCCAGCACTAGCAAACTCTCCTGATGCCTGCACACCCTGTGGGTTCCCCGGGACAAGGGTTGAAGAACATTGGTTCTATTGTAGTTCTCAATGGTTTGATCACTGGGTTTCCTGTTGCACTGTGGTTGACTGTTGCTGACAGTAGTTGGAGGGGTAGTTGGAGGGGTTGGAGGGGACAGAGGTCTTCACTCCTCTTCAGATTAATAATTTCTTTTAGAAAAGCACAAAAAAAGAAAAGGATTAAGGAGGGTGGGAGAATGATGGATGGAAAAGAGGAGATGGAGGAGAGCGAGAGAGAAAGGAGAGTTTAAAGAGACAGGCAAGAGAGGAAGGGATGGGAGAGAAATGCAAGGGAGGGAGAGAAGTGAAGTGGAAAAAAGGAATGGGGGTACACTCTTAGAAAAAAAGGTGCTTTCTAGAACCTAAAAGGGTTATTTGGCTGTCACCATATGATAACCCTTTGAATCATTATTTTTAGTTGCAGGTTAAACCCTTTCGGTTCATGGATCCCGAAGGTTGTACATAGAGCAAAACATGGTTATCCTATGGGGATAGCAAGATAATCCTCTTGGAACCCTTTTTCCTAAGAGTGTAGAAGAGAGACAAAGGGTAGAGAGAAAAATAGTGTGGGTGAGAGAAAGAGTGGAAGAGTGGGAGAGAGAGAGAATGAGTTACACACTGACAAACAGGTGTAGCAGGGAACCAACACAGTCAGCAATAAAATGCTTAATAAAAAACACATTTTCAAAGCCTTACACAGACCTTGTCTATGGCCCAAATGTCACCATATTCCCTATTTAGTGCACTACTTAGGGCCCTGGTCAAACGTAGTGTACTAAATAAGGAATAGGGTGCCATTTGGGATGCAGGCATTTTTTACCATTGGCTTTCAAACTGAATTGGATTCCAGACGAGAAACATTACTATTCAAATGAGAAACGAGATCAAATTACTCACAAGAGCAGTGGCACAACACAACCTCTTTCATGATTGTAAGTGAATTCATGTTTTTGATTCCATTTAATTATAAATCGATTATGTCAAACAAAGTAAAGGTGGTGATTTAGTCATTCAGCCCGTTGCCCTGTGAACTCACCCGAGAGGAGGCAGGGACTATTTGCTCTCAGTGCTGAAGTCGTTGTCATGGAAACAGGAGAAGGCTGGAGATTGGGGTGGTACACTCGTCTAGTATAGGGCGGAGAGAGGAAGATAAGAAATGTGTAAGAACAATAATACAGAATCTGGAGAGCAGCAGGTTGCAATATGCTACCTTTTTTTGTTACTATACTTAATAACAAAAAAGGTGCTAGTTATTACCAAAAAAATGGTACTTCATTTTTTCCCTGCAGGGAAAATTCTGCCATTTTGAGTTCCATTTAGAACCACCATAAACAACCCTCTGGTTCCAGGTAGAACCAATGGCAGGTTCTACAGTTATACCCATAGGATACTTCAGATGTGCTAATGGAACACACTGTTAGGTACACACATGGTACTGGTCAGTACCTTTTAAGGGTAGTGACCAGTACTGACCAGCCCCCCAAAATTATTTAAAAAACATGTAAACCTTGTACATGTGGGCTACATAGATGAGGTAGTCATATTGCACACAGAGTCCATGCAACTTATTATGTGACTTGTTAAGCACATTTTTACTCCTGAACTTATTTAGACTTGCCATAGCAAAGGGGTAGAATACTTATTGACTCAAGACATTTCAGCTTTTCATTTTGTAGTAATTTGTAGAAATTTCAAAAAACATAATTCTACTTTGACAAATCTAATTTTATTCTATTTTAAATTCAGGCTGTAACAACAGAATGTGGAAAAAGTCAAGGGGCATGAATACTTTCTGAAGGCACCTAAATCTAAGTGTTAAATGCATGTTATTCATGGGGTGCCTTTGATACAACTATGAAACAGAAAGCATGTGTTGTAACAGCGTAACAGATTTTATTATGATTTTTTTTTACAAAATACCCCAACCACCGCAGTCAGTAAGATGCATGGTCAAATGATGAAAACATCAGGAGCCTAAACATCATTATAAGTGCCAAGTGTGCTTGATAAATAGTGAAAATCAGCACAAAAACAATGGCATTATAATGATTATATATAGTTAATTGTCAGCCCGCAGTGGCATCGGTTGGAGGTTGTCCATATCACATAAATAATGAATGATGGTGAGTGAGCCCATAGCATTGTCACCGGCTTGTTTTACCCAAACAGTGCCTTCCCTTCCTCTCTCCTCTCTCACTGTTTCATTTGGTGGTGGTGTACACACCTGTCACGCTTACTGCCTCTCCCCCTCTCCAGCGCAAGATGTTGCCAGGCTACTAACCAGCGGCCCTGGCAACCATTACCACACACACCTGCATCCCATCATTACGCACACCTACTTTCCACCATTACGCACACCTGGACTTCATCATCACCTTGATTACCTTCTCCTTTTTTAGCCCTCAGTAGCCTCAGTCATCAGGTAGTATTGGTTTGTTTTGATTTACATGTTTTGTTCATCTGCGTTTATCATTATAAAACTCACCTACTGTACTTGCTTCCTGAATCCCGGCCTATATATGTGACAGCACCTGTTTAGTGTGCACCATCCTGGCTTTTTTGCTATTAGGCCTCAGAGATATATGTTCAGGCTGAGGCTCAGAAGAACAATCAGAGATGTCATGATTCATTTCTTCCCCACCATCTGAGTTGTTTTCGTTCAATTTTGTATCAATGCTAATGCAACATGTGCATCCATTCGCCTTGGTATTCTTGCCATAATAAATTACGCACGGTTTCACTGTGTACTCCAAGTAGGCTAGAGTAGACTGACAAGGCTGCTTGGATTCGTGCATATTCAGAACCCCGGTACAACCTAGCAAATATCGTTAGAAAATATCCTCTGAGCAATTTTGGGCAACAGTGTCTTGGCTTCGTCAGCACCACAACGCTGTTCAGACAGCTCACCCGCATAGATGAAACTCAATCTCATTGAATTTGTCTCCTCAGATGAATTGTGTGTGTGTGTGTGTGTGTGTGTGCGTGCACGTACAGTTGAAGTTGGAAGTTTACATACACTTAGGTTGGAGTCATTAAAACTTGTTTTTCAACCACTCCACAAATTTCTTGTTAACAAACTATAGTTTTGGCAAGTCGGTTAGGAGATCTACTTTCTGAATGACAAAAGTAATTTTTCCAACAATTGTTTACAATTTCACTTAGAATTCACTGAAGGTACCATGTCGTTCATCTGTACAAACAAGCGTACTCAAGTATAAACACTATGGGACCACACAGCCATCAGACCGCTCAGGAAGGATAGATGAACGTACTTTGGTGCGAAAAGTGCAAATCAATCCCAGAACAACAGCAAAGAACCTTGTGAAAATTCTGGAGGAAATAGGTACAAAAGTACCTATATCCACAGTAAAACGAGTCCTACATCGACATAACCTGAACGGCCGATCCGCAAGGAAGAAGACACTGTTCCAAAACCATCATAAAACAGGCAGACTACGGTTTGCAACTGCACATGGGGACAAAGATCGTACTTTTTGGAGAAACATACTCTGGTCTGATGAAACAAAAATAGAACTGTTTGTCCATAATGACCATCATTATGTTTGGAGGAAAAAGGCGGAGGATTGCAAGCCGAAGAACACCATCCCAACCGTGAAGCACGGGGTGGCAGCATCATGTTGTGGGGGTGCTTTGCTGCAGGAGGGACTGGTGCACTTCACAAAATAGATGGCATCATGAGGGTGGAAATTATGTGGATATATTGAAGCAACATCTCAAGACATCAGTCAGGACGTCTCAAATGGGTATTCCAAATGAACAATGACCTCAAGCAGACTTCCAAAGTTGTGGCAAAACGGCATAAGGACAACAAAGTCAAGGTATTGGAGTGGCCATCAAAGCCCTGACCTCAATCCTATAGAAGATTTGTGGGCAGAACTGAAAAAGTGTGTACGAGCAAGGAGGCCTATAAACCTGACTCAGTTACACCAGCTTTGTCAAGAGAAATGGACCAAAATTCACCCAACTTATTGTGGAGAGCTTGTGGAAGGCTACACAAAACGTTTGACCCAAGTTAAATAATTTTAAAGGCAATGCTACCAAATACGAATTGAGTGTATATAATCTTCTGACCCACTGTGATGAAAGAAATAAAAACTGAAATAATTCTCTCTACTATTATTCTTACATTTCACATTCTTAGAATAAATTGGTACTCCTAACTGACCTAAGACAGAATTTTCACACAATTTTTTTAAATTGAAATTTCGGAATTGCGAAAAACTGAGTTTAAATGTATTTGGCTAAGGTGTTTGTAAACTTTCGACTTCAACTGTACGTGCGTTTATGTTGAAGGAGGGGTTTTCTGAGTCCTTGTGAAATATTTGAATACGTCTTCTGATTTTATTGACATGTGACTTCATCCAAAGAAAAGTGACTTGTGCTTCATTGGGATTCTGTTTTGTATTTGTCTCTTGAGGGCTTTTTGCACTAAACCAAGGCGAGCCAAACCATGCATTACTGAGCTGGCCTGGTTACGCCTCCAACATAGTTGCTAAAAAGCACAATGTCAGCATGGTAGTGTGAAAATGTTATTAGATTCTTTCTTGCCTTTCAAATTGTGCTTGTAGCAAAATGTGCACATTTTGTGAAGTGGAGACAAAATAATCCTCAAAACAATCGCCTGAGCATGCAACTGATCTTGGAGAAGAGGCTTTTGGTCAAAATAAGAGATATGTTATGTGGCAGGTGTCATCTATCTGTTAGTCAGAGATGGAATAAGAGACACGTGTGTGGCCTTAGTGAAAATCTCTGTGTGAATCTTATTTTAGCTGAATGCTCGCGATATTACGAGGAGTTTCAAAAGTGTCTGCAGTGTCTGAATCTCTCTTGCAGTGATTCTAAAACGCTCAAGTCGTCACTTGTTTCAGCATTTCAGCTAACTTGCATTCCTCACTATACCCATGTGTCACATGCCCATGTATTCCATGTCATGTTCCAGTTCCGCATTCATATGAGTAACACTGAGTAACTCATATGAATGAGTGACAGTCCCAGTACTCACCGTGCCAACCAAGGGGTAGAGAAAACCAGCACCCAAATTGGCATGGATGTCCCTGATGGGCAAGGTAAAGCCGGAGGGCACCCCTTTCCTCTCTGGGTCGTGGGAGAGGGACAGGTGGGTCTTTGCCATGCATATGGGCAGGTTGCCCAGGCCCTGGGGAGAGATGGAGAGACGATGTGGTTAAGTTTCATTCACCCTGGTAAATGCATCACATTGGGAAGCTTTCATTGGCGTACAATGGCCAGTCCAGTGAAGTGTTGGCTAGGAATTCACCATTTGTTGTAGATGACATTCATACAGAATCACAGCCTTTTTGTAGGGCAGGATATTTTTGGTTTATTTTACAGTACCAGTCAAAAGTTTGGACACACCAACAAATATTTCTTTATTTTGACTCTTTCTTCATTGTAGAATAATAGTGAAGACATCAAAACTACGAAATAACACATATGGAATCATGTAGTAACCCAAAAAGTGTTAAACAAATCAAAATATATTTTAGAGTCTTCAAAGTAGCCACCCTTTGCCATGATGTCAGCTTTGCACACTCTTGGCATTCTCTCAACCAGCTTCATGAGGTTATCACCGGGAAAGCATTTTAATTAACAGGTGTACGTTAAAAGTTAATTTGTGGAATTCCTTTCCTTCTTAAATGCATTTGAGCAGATCAGTTGGGTTAGGGGTGGTATACAGAAGGTAGCTCTATTTTGTAAAAGACCAAGATCAAGTGTCTTCAAGTGCAGTCACAAAAACATCAAAAGCTGTAATGAAACTGACTCCCATGAGGACCGCCACAGGAAAGGAAGACCCAAAGTTACCTCTGCTGCAGAGCATAAGTTCATTAGAGTTAACTACACCTCAGAATGCAGCCCAAATACAGTGGCAAGAAAAAGTATGTAAACCCTTTGGAATCACCTGGATTTCTAAGTCACAACAATAGACAAATTCAGTGTGCTTAAAATAAAACACAATTGATTGTATTTTTCCTGTCTATATTGAACACATAATTTAAACATTCACACTGTAGGTTGGAAAAAGCATGTGCACCCCTAGGCTAATGACTTCTCCAAAAGCTAATTGGAGTCAGGAGTCAACTAACCAGGAGTCGAATCAATGAGACGAGATTGGAGATATTGGTTAGAGCTGCCCTGCCCCCAAAAAACACAACATTTGAGCTTGCTATTCACAAGAAGCATTACCTGATGTGAACCATGCCTCGGACAAAAAAGAGATCTCAGAGGACCTAAGATTAAGAATTGTTGCCTTGCATAAAGCTGGAAAGGGCTACAAAAGTTTCTCGAAAAGAAAGTCTGTGGTAAGACAGCATCTCTGTTGACAAGTTTACAATACATAAAACACTAAACAAGAATGGTGTTCATGGGTGGACACCACGAAAGAAGCCACTGCTGTCCAAAAAACATTGCTGCTCGTCTGAAGTTCGCAAAGAGCGCCTGGATGTTCCACAGCGCTTCTGGCAAAATATTCTGTGGACAGATTAAACTAAAGTTGAGTTGTTTCAAGGAACACACAGCACTATGTGGGAGAGAAAAAGGCAAAGCACACCAACATCAAAACCTCATCACAATTGTAAAGTATGTTGGAGGGAGCATCATGGTTTGGGGCTGCTTTGCTTCCTCAGGGCCGTGACAGCTTGCTATCAACGGAAAAATTAATTCCCAAATTTATCAAGACATTTTGCAGGAGAATGTGAGGCTATCTGTCCGCCAATTGAAGCTCAACAGAAGTTGGGTGATGCAATAGGACAATGACCCAAAACACAGAAGTAAATCAACAACAAAATTGCTTCAACAGAAGAAAATATGCCTTCTGGAGTGGCCCAGTCAGTCCTGACCTCAACCCGATTGAGATGCTGTGGCATGACCTCAAGAGAGCGGTTCACACCAGACATCCCAAGAATATTGCTGAACTGAAACAGTTTTGTAAAGAGGAATGATCCAAAATTCCTCCTGACTGTTGTGCAGGTCTGATCCGCAACTACAGAAAATGTTTGGTTGAGGTTATTGTTGCCAAAGAAGGGTCAACCTATTATTAAATCCAAGGGTTCACATACTTTTTTCAACCTGCACTGTGAATGTTTACACGGTGTGTTCAATAAAGACATGAACAATTATAATTGTTGTTTGTCGTTAGTTATTAGTTCAAGCAGACTGTGAGCGTCTATTATTTTGACTTAAATGAAGATCAGATCAAATTGTATGACCAATTTATGAAGAAATCCAGGTAAGTCTAAAGGGTTCACATACTTTTTCTTCCCAGTGTAAATTATTCACAGAGTTCAAGTAACAGACAGCTCAACATAAACTGTTCAGCAAAGACTGCGTGAATCAGGCCTTCCCATGGTCGAATTTCCGCAAAGAAACAACTACTAAAGGACACCAATAAGAAGAAGAGACTTGCTTGGGCCAAGAAACACTAGCAACATTAGACCACTTGGAAATCTGTCCTTTGAGACCAGATTTTAGATTTTTGGTTCCAACTGCCGTGTCCTTGTGAGACACAGAGTAAGTGAACGGATGATCTCCGCATGTGTGGTTCCCACCGTGAAGCATGGAGGAGGAGGTGTGATGGCATAGGGGTACTTTGCTGGTGACAATGTCAGTGATTTAATTAGAATTCAAGGCACATTTAATCAGCATGGCTACCACAGCTTTCTGCAGCAATTCCCCAAAACACACCTCCAGGCTTTGTAAGGGCCATTTGAACAAGGAAAGTCATGGTGCTGCGTCCGATGACCTGGCCTCTATGAACACCCAACCTCAACCCAATTAAGATTGTTTGGGATGAGTAGGACAGGAGAGGGAGTAGGCAATGAGTGCTCAGCATATGTGGGAACTCCTTCATGTTGGAAAATTATTCCTCATGAAGCTGGTTGAGAGAATGCCAAGAGTGTGCAAAGCTGTCTTCAAGGCAAAGGGTGGCTATTTGAGGTATGTAAAATCAAAAATATATCTAGATTTGTTTAACACTGTTTTGGTTCCTACATGATTCCATGTGTTATTTCATAGTTTGATGTCTTCACTATTATTCTACAATTTAAAAAATAGTAAAAATAAAGAAAACCCTTGAATGAATAGGTGTGTCCAAACTTTTGACTGGTACTGTTGTTATTTTTAGGAAGGAATAAAGCACAAATGGAAGTAAAGGTTATGATGAAAATAGTTGGTGAAAAGAATTCTGGATTTTGAGTTTAATTTTCAGATTTTTTGGAATGAGTGTTTGTCTGGTTCAAGATATTGACGAAGTTTCCCCTTTCCACGGATCTAGGATAAGATTTCCTCAGACCAAGACCCTTAACCTCTTGATGCTCTGGGGGCGCTATTTCATTTTTGGATGAAAAATGTTCCCGTTTTAAACAAGATATTTTGTCACAAAAAGATGCTCGACTATGCATATAATTGATAGCTTTCGAAAGAAAACACTCTGACGTGTCCAGAACTACCAAGATATTTTCTGTGCGTGCCCTAGAACGTGAGCTTCAGGCAAAACCAAGATGAGACGGCATCCAGGAAATGAGCAGGATTTTTGAGGCTCTGTTTTCCATTGTCTCCTTATATGGCTGTGAATACGAGAGGAGTAAGTCTGCCCTTTCTGTCGTTTCCCCAAGGTGTCTGCAGCGTTGTGACGTATTTGTAGGCATATCATTGGAAGATTGACCATTAGAGACCACATTTACCAGGTGTCCGCCCGGTGTCCTGCGCCAAATTGGTGCGCAAAAGTCAGCTGCAAGTATTTTTCCATGGAATTTAGAGAAGAATGCAAGCTTCCACGAACGATATATCAATGAAGAGATATGTGAAAAAACACCTTGAGGATTGATTCCAAACAACGTTTGCCATGTTTCGGTCGATATTATGGAGTTAATTCGGAAAAGTTTGACGTTGTAGGTGACTGAATTTTCGGTTCGTTTTGGTAGCCAGATGCGATGTACAAAACGGAACGATTTCTCCTACACACAGACGCTTTCAGGAAAAACTGCACTTTTGGTATGTAACTGAGAGTCTCCTCATTGAAAACATCCGAAGCTCTTCAAAGGTAAATGATTTTATTTATTTGGTTATCTGGTTTTTGTGAAAATGCTGCGTGCTAAATGCTACTCAAAATGCTAAGCTAGCTTTGCATACTCTTACACAAATTAGTCAATTTCTATGGTTCAAAAGCATATTTTGAAAATCTGAGATGACAGTGTTGTTAAGAAAAGGCTAAGCTTGAGAGCAGACGCATTATTTTCATTTTATTTGCGATTTTCAGAAATCGTTAACGTTGCGTTATGCTAATGAGCCTGAGGGATGGGGAGTTTCAAGAGGTTAACCAATTGGGGTTGCCTTAAAATATCTGACCCTGGACCAGCGGTTAGAGGCAAATTCTTCCAACTCTGTTGAGCTGTCTAACATAAAGGTTGTCCTGTTGCATGGTGTGGACTTACTTGTTTTGAGAACAGCGCCACCTTCTGTTGGGCCTGAGGAAGGAGCTCCACATCATCCGCTCCATACATTGACTTTGCAATTACTCTGATTTTGTCGTCAATGGGCATCTGAAAAATATACAGATTTTTTCAGTGAGTGTTGTCAACACATAGCTTGTAGCATGACGACACCAACAAGACACTGACTTTATTTGCAATGGGGTAACCAGCAGTACTGAACAATTAACACCTGAAGTAGAAAGCTTGTGGCGCATTCATTTTACAGTTTAAATTTAGTCAGTTCGAATAGGTTTTTATCCAGAAAGACAGTTGTGGTTAATGCCAATGCTATGTTATTTTCAACAAGGTCATCGTGTTCATCAGGGCATGCAGGGCAACAAAACTGTTTTAAAACATGTTGGAATACAATGGCAAGAAAAAGTATGTGAACCCTTTGGAATTACCTAAATTTGTACATAAATTGGTCATAAAATGTTATATGATCTTCATCTAAGTTTGCGTTCATTTTATTTTTTACAGGGACAGTACACATTAATCAACGTTTCAGTAAAAGTGCCGGTTTTAGCCAGCCGGCTAATTTTCAACCGCAGTCCCTGGGCAGGTTATAAGTCACAACCACAGACAAACACAATCTGCTTAAACTAATAACAGAAAAACAAACGTTTTCATGTCTTATTGAACACACCGTGTAAACATTCACAGTGCAGGGTGAAAATCCAAGAATGCGAACTCTTGGATTTACAGTTGGGATGAGGTTTTGATGTTGGTGTGCTGTGGAACCTCCGGGTGCCCTTTTGTGAACTTATCGTAGACTCATCAACAGAGATGTTAGCATGTTCCAGATATTTTTGTAAGTATTTAGCTGACACTCTAGGATTCTTCTTAACCTCATTGAGCATTCTGCACTGGGCTCTTGCAGTCATATTTGCAGGACGGCCACTCCTAGGGAGAGTAGCAACAGCGCTGAACAATTTGTCTTACCCTGTACTGATGAACATCAAGGCTTTTAGAGATACTTTTGTAACCCTTTCCAGCTTCATGCAGGTCAACAATTATTTATCTTATGTCTTCTGAGATCTCATTTGTTTGAGCCATGGTTCACACCAGGCAATGCTTCTTGTGAATAGCAAACTCACATTTTGTGAGTGTTTGTTATAGGGCAGGGCAGCTCTAACCCCTTCTAATGTTATGCTTTACCTTGGCCAGGTTGCAGTTGCAAATGAGAACTTGTTCTCAACAAGCCTACCTGGTTAAATAAAGGTGAAATATATATAAAAATAACCAGCATCTCCAATCATTGATTGTACTCCAGGTTAGCTGACTCCAATTAGCTTTTGGGGTTGTAGAACATGTTATATGAGATTGAAATTTTGAAATTGAAATTTTGCATAATAAAATTAGATACATTTTATGATGTTTCTATTCCAAGAAAAAATAAAAATTAAAACCTCCGGGAAATATGGCACTGTGCAACGTGACAGTCGGGAGACTAGCTCCTGAGTGGCGCAGTGGTCTAAGGCACTGCAGCTCAGTGCAAGAGGCATCACTACAGTCCCTGGTTCGGATCCAGGCTGTATCAAATCTGACCATTATTGGGAGTCCCATAGTGCCTTAGACCACTGTGCCACTCAGGAGCCATAACCAATATGACCAATATATATTGTCCTGCTAATAGCCCATCCTAGAGACGTTGTTTGCAGAATTCACAACCAGTTACGCTTATGAAAAACAGGCTTATTAATAATAATGCTTATTCCCCCTTCCACTTGTTAAAGGTTCCATTTTCTTATTTTAAAAAAAAGTTTTATTTTACCTTTATTTTTACAGGGTTTTCCTCATTGAGTTAACATCTCTTTTCCAAGAGAGACCTGGTGCAATAGCAGCAGAGGGAACAACGTTTCAGACAAATTATATACACTAATATACACTAATACAACATTAAACAAAACTATAAACACAAACAGTACAACAAAAACATTTTACATTAAAAACATGAATGTTTTGATTAACAACAATGTATAACGTTTTTTGGATGAATTAGTATATTTGAGTTTAACCACAATATTTGTCTTTTCTGGTGGTTTAAACTGAAATTGCAACCAACTGGCTTGTTTAAAAAATAACAGTATTTTGGAAATGATTTCATTTACAAATAACCGAAAGTGAGCGAAAAAAGTCCATTCTTGAACATGGGGTGAGACATTTTTACTAATTTGTAAATAAAGTCAGTTTGTTATTTAGAATTATTTATTTTTGTTTTTAGAGAGACCCTCATGGGTCACCCGGTCGGCACGGGTATTGAACCGTGATCTGTAGCAATGCCACTCGGGAGGCCCCAGCCACAAAGTTTTTAATGCTGATCAATTGCCCTGCACAAAGTATCTATTGTCCTGCTAACAGCCCATAATGTCGCTGTACAACGTGACCGGTCGGAAGAAGGCTACAGTACTACAGTAAGAGCAAAATAATCCCCAAATTTCCACACCCTAATTGTAGTCAAACCAATAACCAAATGGAGATAAAAATCTCATTGATTCAATAAGACCAGTCCCCAATGCTTGTCTCAAAGCAGCGCTGTTTTGACCTCTGAATGCTGTCTTTGCCCCCTTCCACTTGCCTCTTCCATTAATTTTGAAAGCATATTTTCCAGTAAGCATAATAAGTGCTCTACTGTAACTCCCCGTTGTGTTGGTCTGGAGCAGTGACGCACCGTACTAAACCAAAAATTATCTCCAAGTCCCGCAGCATAATCTCCAAACATTTAGTTGAGCAACCACTGTAGATATATTTGACGTTGTATTATTTTCACTTTCACTTTCTTAGCAAGCGAATGCAGCTAGCCAGTTTAGCCTACTAAAACACCCAGCTCAAACAGAGAGGGATGCTCTGTTAGCTAGCTGGCTATGGATATCCAGCACTGGAACTCTTCCAAGTCAAGGTAAGCTTATGGTTTGATTAATTTATTGCCACCAGAGCCCGCCGCTCTAACTGCTAAACTACTTGGACTGGGTTTACAATTGCGTTAGTTCTTGTAGCTATGTTGACTAGGCCGTTAGCTAATATGGTGACAACAATGTAGACTGTGTGTGTAGCGATTAGCCGTTATGATATGAAAGTTTGGCTTGGAAAGGTTTATTCATCTGGTCACAAGACAGCTGATGTGTTTTGCACTGAAGCCCACAAGTGAAGGGCAAAGGTGAGAAGAGGAATAGTATGAGCAAAGTGATCATGCTGTTTGTTTGTGGCTGCTATGAAAGTGAACTGTGTTTTCCTGTGATTAGGGGTGTATTCATTCTGCTGATTATTTTCTTAAATGGAAGCAAATGGAATTAAACGGGGATATACATAGCTGAATTTGTCCAATAGAAACTATTTTTCAAGTGTTGGAATAATGATTACACCCTAGATCAGCTAGATGCAGGCAAGAGTGTGCCTAATAGGCAAGGTTGTAGAAACCTCATGATGAGTATAAGGAATATTCAAATATAACGTGAAGCAGCCTAAACCTATTGATGTTACATTGAGCTGGGTGAATGGAAGATGAATGACAGTCATCCAATATGCTGTAATAGAAATGCTCATAAAAAAATTGATCCTCCTTCATCTTAACTGGCACCAACCGCCACTGCTTATCACCTTATTACTTTCACCAATCAAACCAACTCAGATCCATCATTACTTCTAGGAAGGACTGATGCATTTCTGAAGTTTTCCAACAGCGTCACATTTGTAATGGGGTAGTTGAGGATAGAGTATAGTTTGAGCTCCAGGGTGAATGTTCCCAATGGTACAGATGCAGGAACTGGAAAATGCTAAAACTGAACCAAGATCAACATCTAGGGGCAACTTACCCCTATGCCATAGCTGATAGTGGGAGCTTTTTTACCTCCAGGTCATACAGGAAGTTCATCTGGTGTGGTGTCTCAGCTGCCCTCTGTACCGCCTGACCCAACGCCACCGCTCCGGCACCCCCTTCAGCCCAGTGTGAGCATGGCACCGCTTCCAAGGCCCCCGCCAGTTTAGCCTGCTCACAGACTAGGCCCAACTCTGCATCAGTGTCAGTGCTGTTGTAATCAAAGGACAAATAACCAATGTGTCCGATGCAAGGCTGGGCAGTAAGAAATGTTTTGCCTGTGACAGCAGGAATGAAAGTGTGCAGCTTCTCTTGAGTTGTGGTAAATTCCATTTCATTTCCGCTGAGGACCATTGAACTCTGAACTGACTGAATTGAAATGGAAAGAATCAGATCCCATTCTTGGAAATGACCCCAATGGAAATGACCTCAGGTCTTCTCGATCAGACGAGGAAATACACTTCTATTGAAAAGGTCTAAAGAGACACCAGCTCTTGAATAAGGTAAAGTCAACTTTTTAATTGGACTGAAAACATCCACACCAGACCAATACCCTGAGACCATTCAAGACAGTGACACACACTGTGTGTGTTCAGTGCTGTTTTAAAATCCGCTGACAGACACCCAAACATCAGTCTGGAATAGGAACACTGGAGACAATGGCCTACCTGAAGGTGTTGATGGCTACAACGACGGGTAAGCCAAAAGCCCGGCATTCTCCAGCTGCTTCTTCAAGTGGTTGCAGCCATTTTCCAGTAACGTCAGGTTCTGCAAACAAAAATTGGAGAGACAGACCAACTAAAAGTGATTCTGACACAACTTCCATTGATGTGGGACTGTCCTAATATGGACACCGTACACTGCTATTTTTCCTCTTGATGGCTTGAAGCACATCTCAACCACTGGAAACAACGTCAACAGCAATAACAACAAAAAAAGTAATTGGACATCTCATTTCTATCTTTATCTCCAATCCAACCACAACAACCTCTCTCCTCTACAATTCTCATTGAGGTTTAGCTCTGACAGAAAATCTCTAAACCTTCACTATATAAATAAGTTGAAATGTGTCAATGAAGGTTGTTTTAAAATTCTCCACAGAGTGAAAATAAATCCTGTATCATTTCGAAGGGGGACAGCCTGTGTCACGACTTCCACCGAAGTCTCCTCTCCTTATTCGATCGGTGTTCTAGCCATCGCCGCTCCATTTTTCATAAAGTATATCCATTTGTTTTGTCTTGTTTTCATACACACCTGGTTTTCATTTCCCCAATCAATCTACTTGTATTTAACCCTCTGTTTCCCATCATGTTTTGTGTGTAATTGTTTTCATGTCAAGCGATGTTCTTTAGCGCTTTACTTTATCGTCCCGTTTTTTGAGCGCGTTTGTTTTGTTGTGCTCCCGGTTTGGAACTATAATAAAGTCACCTTTATTTAATCATCCTCTGCTGCACCTGACTTCGCCTTCATACACATCTTGACAGCCTGATATACATTTCAGCAGCTTGTGAGTGAGCGTATGGCTGGCTGCGAAGCCATGGGGAACTTACCTCCGCTGAGTACTCCTTCGGCATGGCTGAACCTGCCGAGACCTGTGGAAAAGAAGAGGAAAACCAACAGGGACATTACATTTAGTGTGCACGGCCACTACACTGTCTCTCCCACTCTCTTTTTTGCCTTTCTCCTCACTTTGATGTATTGGGTTGTTGGGTTGGGAAATGGTCTCGGTCGCTCTCTTTCTCACTCTCCTTCTTTCTGCTTCATTCTGGCACCCATAGAGATGTGCCATCAACGGTCCACTGTTTATTTTCTCTCTCTCACTGTATCGCTCTCTTTGCGCTCTCTCTCTTTTTCTTTCAATCTCTCTCACACCCCTCAAGAAGCAGGCACCACAGAAGCAGGCACAACATAAAACAATTTCTTAATTGTTCAGTTTAGATTATGAGAATAAACATTGACTTTCTTTATTCAGGGCACTACCCCTGTGTTTTGGACAATTAGCATGTCAAATTACATTGACTACAACAACTCCTGTACGGCTTTACCTCCCCAGTGTCGGCACTCAATGGACTCTGAGCGTCTGTTCAATGAATAAATATCACATGTAAGAATACATGTGTGACCAGGTGTTAAATTAACGGTGTTAAATTAACGAGCGCTCAGTCCTTGAAGAGTTAGAGATCTCGAGAGACGTTACACGGTGTGTGTGTGTGTGTGGTGTGGTGTTGATGCTAGAGACATCGATGCCAGCCAGTGGTGCCCATTAGCACGTTAAATAATTAGACATCTCAGTGTCATTGCCCAAAATAGAAGAATCTGTGACCTGTGACAGAAGAGGCTTCAAGAAGACTGTATGGGCTTGAAGTTTACATTGTACTCTTCGGCTGTCCCTGTAGTTTAACCTTTTTTGGTTCCATGTAGAACCCTCCGTGGAAAGGGTTAAACCCGGAACCTAAAATGGTTCTACTTGGAACCAAAAAGGGTTCTTCAAAGGGATGAGGACAGTCGAATAAACCTTTCAGGTTCTCGATAGCATGAAGAGGGTATGTGTGGTACAGATTACTTTTCCAAAGTGCAAACTCTGTTTTAAGTTCATTGCAGTTTCTCAGTTCAATTCAATTATATTATTTTTATTTTCAATTGCCATGGCAGCTTCAGGTTTAGTGCACACTGTCATGAAAGTTCAAACCCATGGCATTTATCAACAGTCGATATCTGTGCGAGGTAGGTTGCCCTTAAACACAGATCTAGGATCTGATTATCTTTTCCCCGATCTTCATCTAACCATAAGGGATTGAAAACATATCCAATCAGTGGATAGTGGCAATTTATGTCTAATCCTATAGTATGTTTGTTTATATAGTTTACTACTTTTAACAGAGCCCTATGGGCCTTGGTCAGAAGTATTGCACTACATAGGGAATAGGGTGCTATTTTGGAGGCAACCATATCCAGGAGCCACTTGCCAGATGTTCTTAGATCTTCAAAGGGAGTGAATGAGAGGGGCCAGTGTTTAAAAATCAAGTCTCATTTTTATGTTGTCCACGGAGTGCGTTCAGACCCTGGCTCTTACTTAATTGTATAAGAAATATTTCCTTCATTGCGCTGATCTAAATGGACTGACTACAGTAGGTGAGACTAATGATGAGCTTCTAGCATTTTGTTTTCACCTGTCAAGTCTTTTCAAATCAATGCAGATGAAGTGAAAGAAGACAGATTGTTAAGCAATTGAGATAGAGCACTTATCCAATTGACTGCCTGGTATTTTCTATTCTCCTCCCTTACTAGCACTCCCCTAGTGGTAGCTCACCGCAGGTCCACCCCCATGCATCTTCAGGGCAGGAACTGAAGCCACCATCACCACCACGTCAGGATGCAGGCCCGAAGAGCGACACTTGATGTCGAAGAACTTCTCCATGCCTAATTCAGCACCTCCTTCTGCCTCGGTGACTGGGGGAAGTTTTGTTTGTGCGTGCGTGCGTGTGTGATGTTACATTGGTGATGTAGGGTGAAGAGAGGTGAGACACAAACAATAGAATCATTATATATTCATAAGTATATGTCCCATTTATGTAACATTACAAAAATGTATCATTTTATTTAACAGAATCAAAACCCTGGTCTAATATCCTTTAACTGTACTTTTTCTTACTGACTTTTCTAAACGTTCCCTCTATAATCCGATTGTATGACTTTGTGTCAATGCCAGCTTGTGACCATTCTGCAGAGCTGCCTCCCGTAAATGAGTCATCCCATTTCACACAAGTTGTTTTTCAAAAGCTTTCTGCTATTAATTGTGTTAAATGTTTCTCCTGTCGTCACTTATTTCACGGAATGTCCACCATTGAATGAAATAAAATGTGCTTTATTGTCCATTCAATTGACCTTCGACAGAAAATCACACAAAGTGCATACTAAAGTGCATGATACAGTTAGTTGTCATATGTGTTAAAGGCCCAATGCAGCCGTTTTTATCACACTATCATATCTGGGTAACAGTATCTTACTGTAATAGCTATTCATTAAAACTGTCAAAAATAAACAAAAATAGCCTAATAGCGAAAAAAAAAATTCTCAAACAAAAATTTTGTTAGGACTGTATGGGAGTGAGGGGTCTCATTGGAGGGGCCTAATGCGAGGGATATGTATGCTGAAACTAGCTGTTATCGGAAGAGAGGCTTGGAACTTTTGATGTCACCAAGCAAGCCAAAACTTGTATTTTCAACCATCAGGAAGTAAAACTTTTATTTACACCTTTACGGTGTTAGTTTCATCATCTGCTTTACAATATGATACAAACACAGGAAAAACAATCATTTTGGCTGCACTGGGCTTTTAACAGCATATTACTTACCCACAAACCCCTCTGGGCCCACCAGCTTTAAGGCGATCTGGTCAGCCAGGATGGACGAGTTGCCCTGGGCAATATCTGACAATGGACAGGTGTGAACAAACACAGGTGTCCCCTAGAAAGAGAAAGAGAGAGAGAGAGAGGTGGGGGGTGGAGAAGGGGAAGAGAGTCAACAGTAAAAAACCTAAGACACAGAACCTAACCCTCAATCATTTAGCAACAACAATATTAACAATTTATGAAGCAATTGTTATCTGGGCCTCACGGCTGTATTCTCTCCCTCTATCCTTTCCTCTGTCGCTCCCTCTATCCTCCCCCTTCCTTTGTCAAGATAAACATACAGTTGCCTGTTGGATGTATACAGTACCAGTCAAACGTTGTGACACACCTACTCATTCAAGGGTTTCTTTATTTGTACTATTTTCTACATTGTAGAATAATAGTGAAGAAATCACAACTGTGGAATAACACAGATGGAATTAAAAAGTGTTAAACAAATCAAAATATATTTATATTTGGGATTTTTCAAAGTAGACACATTTTGCCTTGATGACAGCTTTGCACACGCTTGGTATTCTCTCAACCAGCTTCACCTGGAATGCTTTTCCAACAATCTTGAAGGAGTTCCCACATATGCTGAGCACTTGTTGGCTGTTCATCCCAAACTATCTCAATTGGGTTGAGGTTGGGTATTGTGGTATTGTGGAGGCCAGGTCATCTGATGCAGCGATCCATCACTCTCCTTCTTGATCAAATAGCCCTTACACAGCCTGGAGGTATGTTGAGTCATTGTCCTGTTGAAAAAAATTATAGTCCCACTAAGCCCAAATCAGATGGGATGGCGTATTGCTGTAGAATGCTGTGGTAACCATGCTGGTTAAGTGTGCCTTGAATTCTAAATAAATCACTGACAGTGTCACCAGCATCCACACACCATAACACCTCATCCTCCATGCTTCACAGTGGGAAATATACATGCGGAGATCATCCATTCACCTACTCTGCGTCTCACAAAGACACGGCGGTTGAAACCAAAAATCTCTAATTTGGACTCATCAGACCAAAGGACAGATTTCCACCGATCTAATGTACATTGTTCATGTTTCTTGGCCCAAGCAAGTCTCTTCTTATTGGTGTTCTTTAGTAGTGGTTTCTTTTCAGTAATTCAACCATGAGAAGGCCTGATTCACGCAGTCTCCTCTGAACAGCTGATGTTGAGAAGTGCCTGTTACTTTAACTCTAATGAACTCATCCTCTGCAGCAGAGTTAACTCTGGGTCTTCCTTTCCTGTGGCGGTCCTCATGAGAGCCAGTTTCATCATAGAGCTTGATGCTTTTTGCAACTGCACTTGAAGAAACTTTCAAAGTTCTTGAAATTTTCTGCATTGACTGACCTTCATGTCTCAAAGTAATGATGGACTGTTGTTTCTCTTTGCTTACTTGAGCTGTTCTTGCCATAATATGGACTTGGTCTTTTATCAATTAGGGTCATCTTCTATATATCACCCCTACCTTGTAGGTAGTGGAGTATGGGAAAGCTCGGTACCATTTATCATTGCCCAAATCTGTCATTTTGAACCTGTATATGGGTACGAGTGTAAAGCACTGTACTAGGATACTCTTTAAAGAGGATTCAGATGTTTTCAGAGGGACTCCACTGTCCTGCATTAAGGGAAAGCTTGTTCCACCATTGGGGTGCACACACACACACACAAAAGGCTTAAGGGTCTAATACGAAATATTAATCTCATAGATCGGTCTGGGTCTCTGGGTCTCTTACCTCCATGGTCTGCATTAGACTGGGCTTCACAGCATCTCTCATCATTGTGGCCAGCACTCCACTAATACCCTGTTGGATGAACACAGCAAGAGACTCTAATAACATGTTATTCACTCAGAAACAATAAGAATAGCACTCGCTCCTGTTGCACACCATGATTGGAAATTATATAGAACAAGCGCCATAAGTGGACACACGTTTGTCCGCAAATCAATATTTGCACACTTGCTAACGCATATCGTAAACTCTTTCTCTTCTTTTCAAATACACACACACACACACACACACACACTGACCAGGTCCTCTGTTGTGACAGGCCTCCTCTTGCGGCTGTAGGCCACCACCATCCTGGCCAAGCGGCGCGTCATGTCTCCCAGACTGGTACTGAGGGCCAACACCGCCATCATCTCACTGGCCACATATCCACTCAGCTGTTTGGAAGGAGTTTGGAACGAGTTTATTAGATAGAACCTTACAAATATACATATTTGTATTTATTATGGATCCCCATTACCTGCCAAGGCAGCAGCTACTCTTCCCGGGTCCAGCCAAATGAAGGAATATATACAATTCTAAAAACAATACATTCACTACAGAATTCACAACACACTAAGTGTGTGCCGTCAGGCCCATACTCCACTACCACATATCTATAACGCAAAATCCATGTATACGTGTGTGTATAGTGAGCATGTTATCATGTGTGTGTATAGTGAGTATGTTATCATGTGTCTGTGCCAATGTTTGCGTTTCTTCACAGTCCCCACGGTTCCATATAGTGTATTTTTATCTGCTATTTAATTCTGATTCTACTGCTTGCATCAGTTACCTGATGTGGAATAGAGTTCCATGTTGTCATGGCTCTGTGTAGTACTGTGCTCCTCCCATAGTCTGATCTGAACTTGGGGACTGTGAAGAGACCTCCGGTTGCATTTCTTGTGGGGTATGAATGGTGTCTCCGAGCTGTGTGCTAGTATTTTAAACAGAAAGCTCGGTACCTTCAGCTTGTCATCACCTCATACAAAATCAAGTAATGAGGAAGTCAATATCTCTTCCACTTTCCATCTGACCACACTACTGAACAGTAGTCTAGGTGCGACAAATCCAGGGCTTGTAGGACCTGCCTTGTTGATAATGTTGTTAAGGAGGTAGAAACTAGGGCCTGTAGGACCTGCCTTGTTGATAGTGTTGTTAAGAAGGCAGAGCAGCGCTTTACTATGGACAGACTTCTCCCCATCTTAGCTACTGTTGTATCAATATGTTTTGACCATGACAGTTTACAATCCAGGTTTACTCCAAGCAGTTTAGTCACCTCATATTGCTCAATTTCCACAATCATTATGAGATGTAGTTGAGGTTTAGGATTTAGTGAATGATTTGTCCCAAATACGTTGCTTTTAGTTTTAGAAATACTAAGGACTAACTTACTGCTTGCTAACCATTCCGAAACTAACTGCAGCTTTGCTGCACTTTGTTAAGTGTTGCAGTTATTTCAGTCGCTGTATTAGCTGATGTGTAAAGTGTTGAGTCATCCACATACATAGACATTCTCGCCTTACTCCAAGCCAGTGGCATGTTGTTAGCAAAGATTGAAAAAGCAAAGGGCCTAAACAGTTACCCTGGGGAATTCCTGATTCTATCTGGATTATGTTTGAGAGGCTTCCATTAAAATACACCCTCTGTGTTCTGTTAGATAAGTAACTCTTTATCCACATTATAGCAGAGGGTGTAAAGCCATCACACATATGTTTTTCCTGCAGCAGACTATGCTTGATAATGTAAAAAGCTGCAATGAAGTCTAACAACAGCCTCCACAATAATTTCATCATTAATTTCTCTCAGCCAATCGTCAGTCATTTGTGTGCCGTGCTTGTTGAGTGCCGTGCTTGTTTAATGTCCTTCCCTGTATGCGTGCTGAAAGTCTGTTGTCAATTTGTTTACTGTGAAATAACATTGTATCTGGTTAAACACGTTTTTCTAGCTATTCTCTGAATCCATTGATCTTTAGTCAAGCATGCTTATTCACAGTTGTTTTAAGAGACATTCAGTATCTCTTTGTTGTTACATTCAAAATGTCACGGTATACAGTCGCTGAAGGAAGAATACTTGTGAATGGATGTTTATGAGGGAATCATTAGTACTCCTCATGTAGCCTGGTCCCAGATCTGTTTGTGTGTTCTTGTCAACTCCTATCATCATTGTCACGCAAATTCTCAAACAATAGGAGTTGTCAAGACAATATAAACAGATCTGGGACCAGGCTCCACCTCATGATATGTGACATACCGTCTTGGTCTCTGGATCAATGTCCAAACGGATAAATCGGTATATCTCCTCTGGTTTCAGGGTTTCTGGTTTCTCTATACCCAGTCTCTACAAACACATCACAAGGCAAACAATCATCTGCAAGAATGACAAGACCCCCCCAACAAAAAGAATGAGCCCTTTAAACATGTCCCCCCACGGCCCATTTGTCGGCTGCTATTCGTTTTAAACCCTACATTTGATTTAAACTCTTTACATTAATTTCTACATTCACTATTCCTTCGTTTTTTTTCGACAATGGTCTACACCCTTGACATTTTCTGTAAGTATTTTTCTTTACAGAAATGGCCCCTTACACAAATTTGCTTTGAGATGCCTGCTTTAAAACAATACTTTGTAATAACCACATCAATAAAGAGAAGAAGATATTCCACTTCCCTTCAACCTATTGAGTTGGGACAGGGAGAACTTCCTGTGACCGTCCCTCAGTGGCACCAGCCAATCAAAGAGAGCCTGTACGGGCATGGTAAAATTAAATCGCACCCTGTCATGAATTACACACAACTTGATTAACAGCCTTTCCTCCAATATATTTTGGTTTTACAAATCTGCTACGCATCTCGAATCTACAGTGCCTTCAGTAAGTATTCACACCCCGTGACTTTTTCCACAATTTGTTTGGCAGCGTGAGTGAAGGAGGCTTTGTTGCAAAATAGGAAGCCGATTCTAGATTTAATTTTGGATTGGAGATGCTTGTTAATATGAGTCTGGAAGGAGAGTTTACAGTCTAGCCAGACAAATAAAATAAAATACAATTGGTTAGCAGATGTTAATGTGAGTGTAGCGAAATGCTTGTGCTTCTAGTTCCAACCATGCAGTAATATCGAACAAGTAATCTTACCTAACAATTTCACAACAACTACCTTTCACGCAGAAGTGTGAAGGAATGAATAAGAATATGTACATAAAAATATATGGATGAGCGATGGCCGAATGGCGTAAGCAGGATGCAGTAGATGGTGTAGAGTACAGTATATACATAAGATGAGTAATGTAGGGTATGTAAACATTATATAAAGTGGCATTCTTTAAAGTGGCTAGTGATACATTTACTACATCCAATTTTTTATTATTAAAGTGGCTAGAGATTTGAGTCAGTATGTTGGCAGCAGCCACTCAATGTTAGTGATGGCTGTTTAACAGTCTGATGGCCTTGAGATAGAAGCTGTTTTTCAGCCTCTTGGTCCCAGCTTTGATGCACCTGTATTGACCTCGCCTTCTGGATGATAGCGGGGTGAACAGGCAGGTGTACTGTGTACTGGAGGGCAGGTAATTTGCCCCCGGTGATGCGTTGTGCAGACTTCACTTACCCTCTGGAGAGCCTTACGGTTATCGGCGGAGCAGTTGCCGTACCAGGCGGTGATACAGCCCGACAAGATGCTCTCGATTGTGCAACTGTAAAGGTTTGTGTGTTTTTGGTGACAAGACGAATTTCTTCAGCCTCCTGAGGTTGAAGAGGCGCTGCTGTGCCTAGGAATTTGTAGTTGTCAGAACCGTCAGAACCGTCCAGAGTAGTGATGCTAGTCGGGCAGGCAGCAATTGGTTGAAGAGCATGCATTTAATTTTACTAGCATTTAAAAGCAGTTGGAGGCCACGGAAGGAGTGTTGGCATGGCATTGAAGCTTGTTTGGAGGTTTGTTAACACAGTGTCCAAAGAAGGGCCAGATGTATACAGAATGGTGTCGTCTGTGTAGAGGTGAATCAAGGAATCACACGCAGCAAGAGCAACATCGTTGATATAATGTCAAAGTGGATTTTAGTTTTTTGAATTTGTACAAATTAATAATTCATTAAAACTAAAATGTCTTGAGTCAATAAGTATTTAACCCCTTTGTTATGTCCTAAAGAAGTACAGGAGTACAAATGTGCTTAACAAGTCACATAATAAGATGTATGGACTCACTGTGTGCAATATTAGTGGTAACATGATATTTGAAATACGACTCATCTCTGCACCACAAAGACCAGGAAGGTTTTCCAAAGCCTTGCAAAAAAGGGCACCTATTGGTAGATGGGTGAAAATAAAAAAGAGCAGACTGAATATCTTGAGTATGGTGACATTATCAATTACACTTTGGATGGTGTATCAATACAATTCCTAACTCAGTTGCCAAAGACGAAGGAAACCTCTCAGGGATTTCACCATGAGGCCAATGGTGACTTTAAAACAGTTACAGAGTTTAATGGCTGTGAGAGGAGTAATCTGAGGATTGTTCAACAACATTATAGTTACTCCACAATACTAACCTAAAGGACAGAGTGAAAGTAAGGAAGCCTGTACAGAATAACAGTTTTTCAAAACATGCATCCTGTTTGCAATAAGGCACTAAAGTAATGCTGCAAAAACATGTTTGCAAAGAAATTGAAAGAATGCCAAGACCGTGCAAAGCTGTCATCAAGGAAATGTCATACCCTGACCATAGAGAGCCCTTGGTTCTCTATGGTGTAGTAGGTCAGTAGATGTGGTGTAGTAGATGTTCTAGTTCAATATCTCTATGTTGGGGTTTTGTATGGTTCCCAGTTGCCTCTAATTGGTGATCATATTTAGGTAGCAATTTTTCCCACCTGTGTTTGTGGGATATTATTTGTGTTTGTGCTTGTAGCACCACTGAGGTTACGTTTCGTTGCTTGTTTATTGTTTTGTTTGAAAGTTTCACTCAAATAAAGATGTGGAACTCAACACAAGCTGCGCCTGGGTCCCGTCCTTATTACGAATGTGACAGAAAAAGGGTGGCTACTTTGAAGAATCTCAAATATAAAATATATTTTGATTTGTTTAATACTTTTTTGGTTACCACATGATTCCATATGTGTTATTTCATAGTTTTGATGTCTTCACTATTATTCTACAATGTCAAAAAGAGTAAAAAAATAAAGAAAAACCCTGGAATGAGTAGGTTTTCGAAAACTTCTGACTGGTACTGTAAATTGGCTTACAAATGGCTATCTGGCAATGATCCACAACCAATTTGACAGAGCTTGAAGAATTTTGAGAAGAATAATGGGCAGATATTGTACAATCCAGGTATGCGAAGGTCTTAGAGACTTACCCCAAAACACTCACAGCTGTTATAGCTGCAAAAGGAGATTCTTACATGTATTGACTCAGGGGGTTGAATACTTATCTAATCAAGATGTATGTTTCATGAAATTGTTTTAATTTGTATATATTTTTTTCCACTTTCACAAGACATATTGTGTGTGGATCATTGACAATAAAGTTATAATTAAATACATTTTAATCCCACGTTGTAACATATCAAAAGGTGTAAAAGGTTAAGAGGTGTGAATACTTTCTGAAGACAATTTTATAATAAAGTAAAACATTCTATAATGAATCCCTTTTGTTTTTAGTGTGAGTAATGTAAAGAGGCTTTTACATACAATTTTAAATAATGCAGTTTTGCAAGTTTTGGCTTGGAAATAACAGAAAGCACACATGCCACGTACTTTCCTAGTAAACAAAGTAAAGAACAATTGAAATAGGTTTTGAAATAGAGTGTCCAAATAATATTGGGACTAATTTGATGGTTTTTATGACCTTATCTGACTGTGTTGACTCGCATAACACACGTGAATTGACAGTGTCCACCACCAGGCTACTGGCTGCCATGACAGCTTGTGTGTCACTGGTGAGGTGGAGACTGACCTGGAATCAGTGAGGTAGAACAGATTAAAGACTGCACTCAAATGTGAACATTGATGTATCTGAAGGAGGAGTAGAAAGTGCTTACCTCTTCCATAGGAATGACTTGGCAATAACCACCTCCAACAGCACCACCTACATAGAAGTTATGATCAAAGTACCGTTTTATAATTGTTTAACCATGTGTGTATAACTATCTTTACAAACAATTTACAAATCCATAAATAAAACTTTATGAAAAGGGGTATACAGAGTACACTTTGAGGGCTGAAACTTAACTTGAGAAACACGTGGTCACGTTAAGTTTTGCATAAATAATGTGCTTTTTATTTGTGCATGTGTATGAGACTACACAACAACAACTGAGTATTCTTTCTTGTGATTATTTTGATTTGTCAGTTAAAGACTTGTGATTTGTCAGATAAATTAGTTGGATTGAAATATTTTGTTAAACAAATTAACAACTGGGTAATCCAGTGGCAAAAACGTCAAAGACAGAAACACCAAGCAGTATGTTTTGTAAAACAAAAACTCACCTTTGACCCCAAAGTTTGAGCCCCGATTGGGTTGGCGCACACAGGCAAAACTGTTGACATGAAGGTGTGCCCCTAGGGCCTGTGCCAAACCCAGGGTGGTGGTTGTCGTTCCCTCACCCAGTGGTGTGGGTGTGATGCTGCAAGGAGGAAGGCAAAAGACTTGGCACAGATACGATGCTGTGCCATTTGCCATAAAACATTTGCCATTTCCGGGCACAGACACCAGGGCATATCCCATACAGGCTCATAATGAACTTTCCGTGCCAATGTTAATTGGTACACATACTGCATATCGGTATGTGATGTGACCTTGCATACTGTCCCATTGGGCCCAGTCGTTCATGTTTTACTACCCTTACCCTGTGACCACCAAGTATTTCCCATTAGGCTGTGTCTTGAGGCGGTTCAAGGCTTCCAGACGAACTTTGGCTCGGTTCGTCCCATAGGGCTCCACCTCCTCTGAGAAGAGGCCAACCTCCCGGGCCAGACGGCCAATTGTCTTTGGCGTGAAGGAGTGTGCGATCGCGGCGTCACTGAAAAAGGTCACACTAGCTACAGCATGTAGAGAGCTTCTTTGATCTCATAAATCACATCATACTGATGTAGGCCTACAGTGATGCCAATTCTCCCCATTCTCTTTACTAATGTGGTTGTGTCCTTATGGCCACTACTGTTAGGACATGACCCTTACTTATTGTCAAATTGATAATGTCGGAGCAATATTAAAATATAACTGTATTGGCTGTATTGGCTGGCTGACTGACTGACTAAATGGCTGACTGATCGATTGATTTCTCATTTAATTTACTGATTATCGCGGGGTCACCTATATGAAACATAAATCCATTTGAGATAAGCGTAAAAGGCAAGTCCTCTAAATTGTGTGAAGATGTAGCAAGGATATCAAGTCTATACCTGGGTTGAGGTTTCTGTGGCTTTAGCTTGGCGTAGGAAATGTTCCACTTTCCTGGCTGGTACGTCTTGAGAAAGCTCTTTGCACTCTGGACAGTGTTCTAGAAATGACAAAGGAAGAAAACACAAGATTAAATAGTTAACAGTTGTTGTTTTTATTTAACTGGGATAGCCCCCATTTTTTCAATTTTCGCCTAAATGACATACCCAAATCGAACTGCCTGTAGCTCAGGACCTGAAGCAAGGATATGCATATTCTTGGTACCATTTGCAATAGATAGCCATCACGCTGTTATAGCCATCACTCTGGTTGTAATAGTGTCCACAAGATGGCAGCAGTGTATGTGCAACGTTTCAGATGGATAACTTCAAGTATGACTGAACCTCGAGACTTTTAGTGTGAAGTCACCAGGTACATTTGGGCAAATCGCAAAGGAGACATTCACATTCATATTCCATTTTTATGCAAGAATATCGTCAAATCTGTATACTTGGACTTTGATTTTGCTTTCCAAGTATTAGTAGCCATATAATAAGTTCCACATTTGCAAAACAACCAGTTTTAATAATAACTACATAACTCTGAATATCTTTTTAATTTTTTGTCCCAAATGAAAAGGCATGCTGTCGTACAAGGTTGGAAACTTCATTTTCTGATATATACATGGTTTCCCATATACATTATACTCCCGTAAAGCCCAGCTCATTGGCTATCTAGCTAGCTTTGTTTGATCCCGATTGGTGCTTATTTGACAAAGATACGGTCATTCAAGTGGTGACCGCCCGCGTCATTGTTGTACCATGAAGACGTCGCTCTCTGACCAAATATGGTGTCCTATAGGATATACGACAGCCCTAATGAAATAGTGAAGTCTTGTTAGCTTCTAGGATCTCTGAGGAATAGATTCGAAAGTGATTTGACTTACTGAAACAACGTTTAGGGTGAGATTTTCACAGATTCCTTTCTTTGCAAAATGAACAAGTGGAAATACAAAATTGATCGTGCATGCTATATGGACCTTTTAGGATATGAAAAAGGATTTGATCTAACAAAAGAACACTTCATGTTATCTCTGGGACACTTTGGATGATACATCAGAGAAAGATTTCAGAATGTTATTACACATTTCAGCTATCACACCTATCACAATGAAAAAGCTGTTTTGTTGTTAGGCGCTCTCCTCAAACAACAGCATGGCATTTTTTCGCAGTAATAGCTACTGTAAAGTGGACAGTGCAGTTATATTAACAAGAATTTAAGCTTTCAGCCGATATAAGAGACTTACATTTACCGAAATTTGTTGTTTATCTAAAATCTGTGATCTTGACATAACACGCTGCATGATTTACAACTGCCCCGTTGACAGGACGCCGATCCTTAAGATTAAGAAAAAAAATCCCAAAAGATAAACATCCTCATTTAAAACTAGACAGAGAAAAAATTGCATTTTTTTGTAACCATAGGTAAACATTGAACATTATAGCGTTGCGATCCTGACACAACCATTACAACTAAATGAGAAAACAAGGAAAAAAATACTCCCTCAAAAGCAATGGAGAAAGACAGCGATGTGTTCTAAATGGCACCTTATTCACTATTTTGAGCACTACTTTTGACCAGGTCCCATAGGGATCTTTTCAAAAGTAGTGTCCCATATAGGGAATAGGGTGCCATTTGGGATGTCGCCAGTAAGTGCATAACTAGGGCCTACATTTTAATTACATTAACCAATAATAGATTTACTTCTGTGTTGTTGCCAACATGACAAAAAAGAATATCTACAAGCAGCCATGGCAGGGTCAAAGCCAAAAGATATTTATGTGGTAAGGCCTATAAAATAGACTGGCAAGAACATTTACGAACATGAAAAAGTCCTATCTATTATTTTGTATTGATTTAGTATCTTTATCTTAGAGAGGAAACTAAAACAATTTAATCAGAAAGGTTCATTGTCCTCTTAGCTCAAAATGAGTGTATGTGCATTATAATATAGCCATAATTTGTTTCAGATAAATTATTTTGAAACAAAACTTTTATCTACACAAATGCAAAAAGCCCAAATAAGTCTGTTTGACGTTCATGTGGAAAGTAAATTGAATGCACTTTTTAGCCCCAAAAACACCCAAAAGTAATATAATTGAATTTATGACAGCCTACCTCCATGAGCATAGCAACGGTCATTGGTCCCACTCCCCGGGCACAGGGGTAATAAACCCAGCCTTCTCCTTGGCAGAGGGGTAATGCACATCCCCCACCACTCGCATCCCGTTGGCTTTGCTGTCATCTGTGGGGGTCCAATGGTCAGGGTCAAAGTTCAAAGCCTGAAGTTGAGGATCACTGAGAACCCAAGCAGTAGCCTGGCTACTGGACTTTCTACATTCAACATCATCACATTGTTGCATTAATGAAAAGTTGACTAAAGCAGAAACAGACTAGCACCAGACAAGGAGGAATTTAAAAGGAGACATCTGCTTCCTTCTGAAAGTATTAAATGCCTCTCCTCCTCTCCTGTTCAGACCGGTATGGACAATATTCAAGACTGTTGGGTTGTGACTGAGAAAACGATTCTTCATCACCAATGACCGGTATGGACACTGGATGCTATTCAAGACTGTTGGGTTGTGACTGAGAAAACGGTTCTTCATCACCAATGACCGGTATGGACACTGGATGCTATTCAAGACTGTTGGGTTGTGACTGAGAAAACGGTTCTTCATCACCAATGACCGGTATGGACACTGGATGCTATTCAAGACTGTTGGGTTGTGACTGAGAAAACGATTCTTCATCACCAATGACCGGTATGAACACTGGATGCTATTCAAGACTGTTGGGTTGTGACTGAGAAAACGGTCCTTCATCACCAATGACCGGTATGGACACTGGATGCTATTCAAGACTGTTGGGTTGTGACTGAGAAAACGGTTCTTCATCACCAATGACCGGTATGGACACTGGATGCTATTCAAGACTGTTGGGTTGTGACTGAGAAAACGGTCCTTCATCACCAATGACCGGTATGGACACTGGATGCTATTCAAGACTGTTGGGTTGTGACTGAGAAAACGGTTCTTCATCACCAATGACCGGTATGGACACTATTCAAGACTGTTGGGTTGTGACTGAGAAAACGGTTCTTCATCACCAATGACCGGTATGGACACTGGATGCTATTCAAGACTGTTGGGTTGTGACTGAGAAAACGGTCCTTCATCACCAATGACCGGTATGGACACTGGATGCTATTCAAGACTGTTGGGTTGTGACTGAGAAAACGGTCCTTCATCACCAATGACCGGTATGGACACTGGATGCTATTCAAGACTGTTGGGTTGTGACTGAGAAAACGGTTCTTCATCACCAATGACCGGTATGGACACTGGATGCTATTCAAGACTGTTGGGTTGTGACTGAGAAAACGGTTCTTCATCACCAATGACCGGTATGGACACTGGATGCTATTCAAGACTGTTGGGTTGTGACTGAGAAAACGATTCTTCATCACCAATGACCGGTATGGACACTGGATGCTATTCAAGACTGTTGGCTTGTGACTGAGAAAACGGTTCTTCGTCACCAATGACCGGTATGGACACTGGATGCTATTCAAGACTGTTGGGTTGTGACTGAGAAAACGGTTCTTCATCACCAATGACCGGTATGGACACTGGATGCTATTCAAGACTGTTGGCTTGTGACTGAGAAAACGGTTCTTCGTCACCAATGACCGGTATGGACACTGGATGCTATTCAAGACTGTTGGGTTGTGACTGAGAAAACGGTTCTTCATCACCAATGACCGGTATGGACACTGGATGCTATTCAAGACTGTTGGGTTGTGACTGAGAAAACGGTTGTTAAACATACCTGGGATGTGGTTGATGCCACAGTCGATAACCACAGCACCCTCCTTCAACCACTCGCCTTTCACCATCTCCGCCTTGCCTGCACCCACCACCAATATGTCTGCCCTTCCCACCTGGAAAAGGGTTCAAATGTCATACATTCACGTAGATTTGGACCTTTTAGCTCTCAGTCTTATTGTTATAGGTTACATCTTTACATCTTATAAAATATGTTTTAACCAGGGGCGGGAACCAAAATTACAGTGCCTTGCGAAAGTATTCGGCCCCCTTGAACTTTGCGACCTTTTGCCACATTTCAGGCTTCAAACATAAAGATATAAAACTGTATTTTTTTGTGAAGAATCAACAACAAGTGGGACACAATCATGAAGTGGAACATTAATTGGATATTTCAAACTTTTTTAACAAATCAAAAACTGAAAAATTGGGCGGGCAAAATTATTCAGCCCCCTTAAGTTAATACTTTGTAGCACCACCTTTTGCTGCGATTACAGCTGTAAGTCGCTTGGGGTATGTCTCTATCAGTTTTGCACATCGAGAGACTGAAATTCTTTCCCATTCCTCCTTGCAAAACAGCTCGAGCTCAGTGAGGTTGGATGGAGAGCATTTGTGAACAGCAGTTTTCAGTTCTTTCACAGATTCTCGATTGGATTCAGGTCTGGACTTTGATTTGGCCATTCTAACACCTGGATATGTTTAATTTTGAACCATTCCAATGTAGATTTTGCTTTATGTTTTGGATCATTGTCTTGTTGGAAGACAAATCTCCGTCCCAGTCTCAGGTCTTTTGCAGACTCCATCATTCTTCCAGAATGGTCCTGTATTTGGCTCCATCCATCTTCCCATCAATTTTAACCATCTTCCCTGTCCCTGCTGAAGAAAAGCAGGGCCAAACCATGATGCTGCCACCACCATGTTTGACAGTGGGGATGATGTGTTCAGGGTGATGAGCTGTGTGGCTTTTACGCCAAACTTAACGTTTTGCATTGTTGCCAAAAAGTTCAATTTTGGTTTCATCTGACCAGAGCACCTTCTTCCACATGTTTGGTGTGTCTCCCAGGTGGCTTGTGGCAAACTTTAAACAACACTTTTTATGGATATCTTTAAGAAATGGCTTTCTTCTTGCCACTCTTCCATGAAGGCCAGATTTGTGCAATATTCGACTGATTGTTGTCCTATGGACAGAGTCTCCCACCTCAGCTGTAGATCTCTGCAGTTCATCCAGAGTGATCATGGGCCTCTTGGCTGCATCTCTGATCAGTCTTCTCCTTGTATGAGCTGAAAGTTTAGAGGGACGGCCAGGTCTTGGTAGATTTGCAGTGGTCTGATACTCCTTCCATTTCAATATTATCGCTTGCACAGTGCTCCTTGGGATGTTTAAAGCTTGGGAAATCTTGTTGTATCCAAATCCGGCTTTAAACTTCTTCACAACAGTATCTCGGACCTGCCTGGTGTGTTCCTTGTTCTTCATGATGCTCTCTGCGCTTTTAACGGACCTCTGAGACTATCACAGTGCAGGTGCATTTATACGGAGACTTGATTACACACAGGTGGATTGTATTTATCATCATTAGTCATTTAGGTCAACATTGGATCATTCAGAGATCCTCACCGAACTTCTTCTAGAGGATGTGAACAATCCTGAATGGGTGTAGACAAAGACGAGCTCTCTAGTAGGTGTACCAAAACATTTAAGGGCCATTTTATAAAGATTGGGGTCACAAGTTTATCAACTTTCAATGCAGAATAACTTTCCCACTGTTCTTCAACTGCAGTGTATGATATACCATCTTGTAATACTATCCAATGTAAAAAAATACCACTTCAAATATTGCTACATAAGACAATCGAGGCGGTTGGTCACATAAACATTCGGGAAAGTATTCGGACCACTTGACTTTTTCACAATTTGTTATGTTACAGCCTTATTCTAAAATTGATTCTTGTTTTTTCCCTCATCAATCTACACTCTATATCCCACAATGACAAAGCAAAAACAGGTTTTTAAAAATGTTGGCTAATTTATAAAAAATGTAAACTGAAATATCACATTTACATAAGTATTCAGCACCTTTGGCAGCAATTACAGCCTTGAGCCTTCTTGGGTATGACGCCTCAAGCTTGACACACCTATATTTTGGGGTGTTTCTCAGATTCTTCTCTGCCGATCCTCTCAAGCTCTGTCAGGTTGGATGGGGAGTGTTACCTTACCCAGTTCCTGTGTTGTTGTGGGTTTGTATGTATGTGTATGTATTACAAGAAATGGCTTCCTGGATTCCCCTAAGCAGCTGATTGGTCGGCCCCCATTGCTAATTGGAGCTGACCGCTGACCCCGCCTCTCGTCAGGGGATACAGCTGTCTGCAATCACAGACTCCTTCTCCAGCTGTATAAAAGTCAGTGTTCCTTGGCTCAGAGGGAGAGCTTCTGGGTATGCAATTGTTCACGGTACGTTAGTATTATTCTATTTTTTGTTCCCAGGGAGGAAGGGAAATGCACCTTGGGAGTGCTTAGG
>NW_027008405.1:51901-102107 GCF_036934945.1 Oncorhynchus masou masou | reverse complement strand
AAGATGGTTAGGAAGGCATAAAAAACAGGCATCCTACACTGCTCGCAGAAAAGTGTTTCAGGGAGCATTTGACAGTGATGAGTGGAGGTCGTTTGACTGCTGACCCATTACGGATGCAGGCAATGAGGCAGTGATCGCTGAGATCTTGGTTGAAGACAGCAGAGGTGTATTTAGAGGGCAAGTTGGTTAGGATGATATCTATGAGGGTGCCCGTGTTTACGGCTTTGGAGAGGTACCTGGTAGGTTCATTGATAATTTGTGTGCGATTTAGGGCATCAAGCTTAGATTGTAGGATGACTGGGGTGTTAAGCATGTTCCAGTTTAGGTCGCCAAGCAGCACAAGCTCTGAAGATAGATGGGGGGCAATCAGTTCACATATGGTGTCCAGAGCACAGCTGGGGGTAGAGGGTGGTCTACAGCAGGCGGCAACAGTGGGAGACTTGTTTTTAGAGAGGTGGATTTTTAAAAGTAGAAGTTCAAATTGTTTGGGTACAGACCTGGATAGTAGGACAGAACTCTGCAGGCTATCTTTGCAGTAGATTGCAACACCGCCCCCTTTGGCAGTTCTATCTTGTCTGAAAATGTTGTAGTTAGGGATGAAAATTTCAGAATTTTTGGTGGTCTTCCTTAGCTAGGATTCAGACACAGCTAGAACATCCGGGTTGGCAGAGTGTGCTAAAGCAGTAAATAAAAGAGGAGGAGGCTTCTAATGTTAACATGCATGAAACCAAGGCTATTACGGTTCCAGAAGTCATCAAAAGAGAGCGCCTGGGGAATAGAAGTGGAGCTGTTATGAACTTGAGTGAAGACCCAAAAGCGGTTTTAACAGAAAACAGAGTTCTTTAATGAAAATACAGGAATGGCATAAATCCTCTTCCAACGTTGTCAGCGGAACAAAAAGAACGTTAGTATAGTGCAGGATGCTCCTGCCAGGCAGACTCCGACAGGACAGGACAAGGTGGAAGCAAACGAGACGACAGCTTGCTTCTGGCATCAAAAAACACAAACAAGAATCAGACACTGAAAGTAGCAGGAACAGAGAGAGAAATAGAGACCTAATCAGAGGGGGAAGAGAGAACAGGTGGGGAAGAGTGAAAGAGCTAGTTAGGGCAGATGTAGAACAGCTGAGGAATGAGAGACAGAGAAGGTAACCTAAAAAGACCAGCAGAGAGAGAGAGTGAAGAGAAAGGACAGGAACAGACATAACAAGACATGACAGTACCCCCCCACTCACCGAGCGCCTCCTGGCGCACTCGAGGAGGAAACCTGGCGGCAACGGAGGAAATCATCGATCAGCGAACGGTCCAGCACGTCCCGAGAGGGAACCCAACTCCTCTCCTCAGGACCGTACCCCCTCCCAATCCACTAGGTACTGATGACCACGGCCCCGAGGGCGCATGTCCAAAATCTTACGAACCCTGTAGATGGGTGCGCCCTCGACAAGGATGGGGGGGGAGGGACGAGCGGGGCGCGAAGAACGGGCTTAACACAGGAGACATGGAAGACCGGGTGAACGCGACGAAGATAGCGGGAGAAGAAGTCGCACTGCGACAGGATTAATGACCTGGGAAATACGGAACGGACCAATGAACGCGGGGCCAACTTGCGAGAAGCTGTCTTAAGGGGAAGGTTCTGAGTGGAGAGCCATACTCTCTGACCGCAACAATATCTAGGACTCTTGGTCCTACGCTTATTAGCGGCCCTCACAGTCTGCGCCCTATTACGGCAAAGTGCCGACCTGACCCCCTTCCAGGTGCGCCGCAACGCTGGACAAAAGCCTGAGCGGAGGGGACGCAGGACTCGGCGAGCTGAGATGAGAACAGCGGAGGCTGGTACCCGAGGCTACACTGAAAAGGGGATAGACCGGTAGCAGACGAGGGAAGCGAGTTGTGGGCGTACTCTGCCCAGGGGAGCTGTTCTGACCAAGACGCAGGGTTACGAAAAGAAAGACTGCGTAAAATGCGACCAACAGTCTGATTGGCCCGTTCGGCTTGACCGTTAGACTGGGGATGAAAGCCGGACGAGAGACTGACGGAAGCCCCAATCAAACGGCAAAACTCCCTCCAAAATTGAGACGTGAACTGCGGGCCTCTGTCGGAAACGACGTCAGACGGAAGGCCATGAAATCGGAAAACATTCTCGATAATGATCTGAGCCGTCTCCTTAGCAGAAGGGAGCTTATCGAGAGGAATGAAATGAGCCGCCTTAGAGAATCTATCGACAACCGTAAGAATAACTGTCTTCCCGCTGATGAAGGCAGTCCGGTGATAAAATCTAAAGCGATGTGAGACCACGGTCGAGAGGGAATGGGAAGCGGTCTGAGACGGCCGGCAGGAGGAGAGTTCCCAGATTTAGTCTGCGCGCAGACCGAACAAGCGGCGACAAATCGACGCGCGTCACGTTCCCGAGTGGGCCACCAGAAACGCTGGCGAATGGAAGCGAAAGGCACCCCCGAACGCCGGGGTGGCCGGCTAACTTGGCAGAGTGGGCCCACTGAAGAACGGCCGGACGAGTAGGAACGGAACGAACAGAAGGTTCCTAGGACAAGCTCGCGGCGACGGAGTGTGAGCGAGTGCTTGCTTTACCTGCCTCTCAATTCCCCAGACAGTCAACCCGACAACACGCCCCTCAGGGAGAATCCCATCGGGGTCGGTGGAGACCTCAGAAGAACTGAAGAGACGAGATAAAGCATCAGGTTTGGTGTTTTTGAGCCCGGACGATAAGAAATAACAAACTCGAAACGAGCAAAAAACAGAGCCCAACGAGCCTGACGCGCATTAAGTCGTTTGGCTGAACGGATGTACTCAAGGTTCCTATGGTCAGTCCAAACGACAAAAGGAACGGTCGCCCTCCAACCACTGTCGCCATTCGCCTAGGGCTAAGCGGATGGCGAGCAGTTCGCGATTACCAACATCATAGTTACGTCTGACGGCGATAAGCGATGAGAGAAAACGCGCAAGGATGGACCTTGCCGTCAGAGAGAGAGCTGAGAAAGAATGGCTCCCACGCCCACCTCTGACGCGTCAACCTCAACAACAAACTGTCTAGAGATGTCAGGTGTAACAAGAATAGGTGCGGATGTAAAACGATTCTTAAGAAGATCAAAAGCTCCCTGGGCGGAAACGGACCACTTAAAGCACGTCTTAACAGAAGTAAGGGCTGTGAGAGGAGCTGCCACCTGACCGAAATTACGGATGAAACGACGGTAGAAATTAGCGAAGCCCAGAAAGCGCTGCAGCTCGACGCGTGACTTAGGAACGGGCCAATCAATGACAGCCTGGACCTTAGCGGGATCCATCTTAATGCCCTCAGCGGAAATAACGGAACCGAGAAAAGGGACAGAGGCGGCATGAAAAGTGCACTTCTCAGCCTTCACATAAAGACAGTTCTCCAAAAGGCGCTGAGGACGCGCCGCACGTGCTGAACATGAATCGAGAGAGACGGTGAAAAAATCAGGATATCGTCCATGTAAACGAAAAACAAAAATGTTCAGCATGTCTCTCAGGACGTCGTTAACTAGTGCCTGAAAGACAGCTGGAGCGTTAACGAGGCCGAAAGGAAGAACCCGGTATTCAAAGTGCCCTAACGGAGTGTTAAACGCCGTCTTCCACTCGTCCCCCTCCCTGATGCGCACGAGATGGTAGGCGTTACGAAGGTCCAATTTGGTGAAAACCTGGCTCCCTGCAGGATCTCGAAGGCTGAAGACATAAGAGGAAGCGGATAACGATTCTTAACTGTTATGTCATTCAGCCTCGATAATCCACGCATGGGCGCAGGGACCCGTCCTTCTGAACAAAAACCCCGCTCCGGCGGGGGGGAGGAGGAGACTATGGTACCGGCGCGAGCGAAACCGACAAATAATCCTCGAGAGCCTTACGTTCGGGAGCCGACAGAGAGTATAATCTACCCCAGGGGGAGTAGTTGCCGGAAGGAGATCAATACTACAGTCATACGACCGGCGTGGAGGGAGAGAAGTGGCCCTGGAACGACTGAACACCGTGCGCAGATCGTGATACTCCTCCGGCACCCCTGTCAAATCGCCAGGCTCCTCCTGTGAAGAAGAGACAGAGGAAACAGGAGGGATAGCAGACATTAAACAGGTTACATGACAAGAAACATTCCAGGATAGGATAGTATTACTAGACCAATTAATAGAAGGGTTATGGCGCACTAGCCAGGGATGACCCAAAACAACAGGTGTAAAAGGTGAACGAAAAATTAAAAAAGAAATGGTTTCGCTATGATTACCAGAGACAGTGAGGGTTAAAGGCAGCGCCTCACGCTGAATCTTGGGGAGAGAACTACCATCTAAAGCGAACAAGGCCCTGGGCTCCCTAACTGTCTGAGAGGAATGTCATGTTCCCGAGCCCAGGTCTCGTCCATAAAACAGCCTCCGCCCCAGAGTCTATCAAGGCACTGCAGGAAGCAGATGAACCGGGCCAGCGGAGATGGACCGGAAAGGTAGTGCGTGATCCAGAAGGAGAGGCCTGAGTAGTTGCGCTCACCAGTAGCCCTCCTCTTACTGATGAGCTCTGGCTTTTACTGGACATGAGGTGACAAAATGACCAGCGGAGCCGCAGTAGAGACAGAGGCGATTGGTGATTCTCCGTTCCCTCTCCTTGGCCGAGATGCGAATACCCCCCAGCTGCATAGGCTCAGCATCCGAGCCGGCGGAGGAGAGTGGCAGTGATGCGGCAGGTGGCAGGGATGTGGAGAGGGGAGCAACGGAGAACGTGAGCTCCTTTCCACGAGCTCGGCGACGAAGATCAAACCGTCGCTCTATGCGAATAGCGAGAGCTATTAAGGAGTCCAGACTGGAAGGAACCTCCCGGGAGAGGATCTCATCCTTAACCTCGACGTGGAGACCCTCCAGAAAACGAGCGAGCAAAGCCGGCTCGTTCCAGTCACTAGAGGCAGCGAGAGTGCGAAACTCAATAGAATAATCCGTTATGGATCTATTCCCCTGACATAGGGAAGACAGGGCCCTGGAAGCCTCCTCGCCAAAAAACAGAACGGTCAAAAACCCGTATCATCTCCTCCTTAAAGTCCTGATACTGGTTAATACACTCAGCCCTCGCTCCCAGACTGCCGTGCCCCACTCACGCGCCCGTCCGGTAAGGAGAGAAATGACGTAGGCGATGCGGGCTGCGCTCCTGGAGTAAGTGTTGGGCTGGAGAGAGAACACCACATCACACTGAGTGAGGAATGAGCGGCACTCAGTGGGCTCCCAGAGTAACACGGCGGGTTGTTGATCCTGGGCTCCGGAGACTCGGAAACCCTGGAAGTGGGCGGTGGATCGAGGTGGAGTTGGTGAACCTGTCTTGTGAGGTCGGCGACTTGGACGGCCAGGGTCTCAACGGCATGTTGAGCAGCAGACAATTCTCCTCGTGTCTGCCTAGCATCGCTCCCTGGATCTCGACGGCGGAGTGAAAAGGGTCCGGAGCCGCTGGGTCCATTCTTGGTCTGATTCTTCTGTTATGAACTTGAGTGAAGACCCAAAAGCGGTTTTAACAGAAAACAGAGTTCTTTAATGAAAATACAGGAATGGCATAAATCCTCTTCCAACGTTGTCAGCGGAACAAAAAGAACGTTAGTATAGTGCAGGATGCTCCTGCCAGGCAGACTCCGACAGGACAGGACAAGGTGGAAGCAAACGAGACGACAGCTTGCTTCTGGCATCAAAAAACACAAACAAGAATCAGACACTGAAAGTAGCAGGAACAGAGAGAGAAATAGAGACCTAATCAGAGGGGGAAGAGAGAACAGGTGGGGAAGAGTGAAAGAGCTAGTTAGGGCAGATGTAGAACAGCTGAGGAATGAGAGACAGAGAAGGTAACCTAAAAAGACCAGCAGAGAGAGAGAGTGAAGAGAAAGGACAGGAACAGACATAACAAGACATGACAGGAGCTAGGCACTGCAGGAGCTGGATTCACCTCTACATCACCAGAGGAACAGAGGAGGAGTAGAATAAGGGTACGGCTGAAAGCAATGATGGTCGTCTAGAACGTCTGGAACAGAGAGTAAAAGGAGGTTTCTGGGGGAAATAAAATAGCATCAAGGTATAATGTACAGACAAAGGTATGGTAGGATGTGAATGCAGTGGAGGTAAACCTAGGTATTGAGTGATGAAGAGAGAGATATTGTCTCTAGAAACATCATTGAAACCAGGAGATGTCATCGCATGTGTGGGTGGTGGAACAAATAGGCTGGATAAGGTATAGTGAGCAGGACTAGAGGCTCTACAGTGAAATAAGCCAATAAACACTAACCAGAACGGCAATGGACAAGGCATATTGACATTAAGGAGAGGCATGCTTAGTCGAGTGATCAAAAGGGTCCGGTGAGTAGTGAGGTTGGTTGGGGGTCACGGCGATTCAGACAGCTAGCCGGGCCATCGGTAGCAAGCTAGCATAGGATGGAGGTCTGTTATTAGCTACCTTGTGCGTTTCCGTCGGTAGGGTTAGTGGGGTTCCGTGTGGTAGAGGGGATCAATCCAATTCGCAAAAAAATAGATATACCGTAGTTATAGAGAACCAACAAAAAAGAAAAAAAACAATTGTTCGATAGATCTATTCAGATCGCAGCCGATAAGACAGCTAGCGGTTAGCGGACCGCAGATGGGCGTTCAGGTAACGTCGCGACGCAGGAGCCAGCCGGATAACTCCCTCGGGCAGATAACGTCCGGTAGTCCAGCTGTGAAGGCCCGGTGGGGCTCCACGTTGGCAGTAAAACGGGTCCGGATAGGTGATGTCTTGATGTCTTCACTGTCATTCTACAAAGTAGAAAATAGTAAAATAAGGAAAAACCCTTGAATGAGTAGTTGTGTCCAAACTTTTGACTGTTACTGTATGCGAGAATGTGAAACCCTTCAAACCAGTGACATGCAAATGTCCAAATGTCCTTGTCCAGAGTTAGGAGTCTCTCTTCAGTCTGATGGCAAACTCGTCTCACCATGATGTGAAATAAGAGAAATTGATCACATTTGAAATGAGTCGATGTCATTGTGTTTTTCCCCAACGGGTTTTAAACAGAGCCTTGTTTACAGAGAGCTGCTGACATCTCACCAATGAACAAAGGAGGGAAATTGATACACTTTTAATCAGTAGTGACAGACACTCTGAAGCGATGCAGAGTGGTGCCTCTGTGATCTTTCAAATGGGATTGATTGCTCCGTCCTTGTGATTAATCATAGTCCTTGTAGCAGGTGTGTGTGTATGTGTCTGTGTGTGTGTGTGTGTCTGTGTGTGTGTGTGCAAGTGTTTGATTGCGTGTCTGTGATTTTCTATTTATTTTTGTCTCCTTCACAAGGACTTACGTAAGGAATTAAACTCTAATGAGCTAGCCCTCCGGCTCTGCTAGTGTGTGTGTGTGCGTGTGTGTGCATGTGTGTTTGTGTGTGCGCGTGTGTGTGCGTCTGCGTGTGTGTGTGTCTGCGTGTGTGTGTGTGTGTGTCTGTGTGTGCATGTCAGTGTGTGTGTGTCTGTATGTGTGTGTTTGTGTGTGTGTGTCTGTTTGTGTGTGTGTGTATGTGTATGTGTGTGTGTGTGTGTGTGTGTGTGTGTGTGTGTGTGTGTGTGTGTGTGTGTGTGTGTGTGTGTGTGTGTGTGTGTGTGTGTGTGTGTGTGTGTGTGTTAGGTTCTGTCAAATTGTCAGGAGATACACCCTTGGTCCAGTCTATGCTTCTCACCAACAGAGGGCGATACCCACTGATACTACTGCTTTCTAAATATAGCGTTACCTTGTCAACTATGATATTCAACCTACTGGACATACCCAGGGTTTTCTCCAGTCAGTGAAATCCCAATGCCCAAAACCGTATTGGTGCCCCGTTGTTGACCTGAAAGAACTCATCAAGCGTAAGACACAATTCTGATCGTGCTTTTAATGCTTAACAAAGAACTTTAACAATTTTACAAGTTTCTTTAAAATCTATTATATGACGACGGACAGTTATGTAACAGGAAGTGGGTCAGAGAGGCAGCAGCAGGATTATGGGAATGAGTCAGTAACACAGAGGATCTGAGACTAGTGTGCTGATTGTCTCCTGTCCCAACAGAACCCTTATTCGTTCTTCTGTAAGCAGTTTCAATAGAAAGTATAAGGCTCCCCTCAGACACTCCCCTCACACACCCTCCACTCAGACACTCCCCTTAGACACTCCCCTCACACACCCTCCACTCCTCCCCTCAGACACTCCCCTCAGACACTCCCCTCAGACACTCCCCTCAGACACTCCCCTCAGACACTCCCCTCAGACACTCCCCTCAGACACTCCCCTCAGACACCCTCCACTCAGACACTCCCCTCAGACACTCCCTCACACACCCTCCACACACACCCTCCACTCAGACACTCCCCTCAGACACTCCCCTCGGACACTCCCCTCGGACACTCCCCTCGGACACTCCCCTCGGACACTCCCCTCGGACACTCCCTCGGACACTCCCCTCGGACACTCCCCTCAGACACCTCGGACACTCCCCTCGGACACTCCCCTCGGACACTCCCCTCGGACACTCCCCTCGGACACTCCCCTCAGACACTCCCCTCACTCACTCCCCTCAGACACCCTCCCCTCAGACACCCTCCTCTCAGACACTCCCCTCAGACTCTCCCCTCAGACACTCCCCTCGGACACTCCCCTCGGACACTCCCCTCGGACACTCCCCTCAGACACTCCCCTCGGACACTCCCCTCAGACACTCCCCTCAGACACTCCCCTTAGACACTCCCCTCAGACACTCCCCTCACTCACTCCCCTTAGACACTCCCCTCAGACACTCCCCTCACTCACTCCCCTTAGACACTCCCCTCAGACACCCTCCTCTCAGACACTCCCCTCAGACACTCTCCTCAGAAACTCCCCTCACTCACAGTTATGTAACAGGAAGTGGGTCAGAGAGGCAGCAGCAGGATTATGGGAATGAGTCAGTAACACAGAGGATCTGAGACTAGTGTGCTGGTTGTCTCCTGTCCCAACAGAACCCTTATTCGTTCTTCTGTAAGCAGTTTCAATAGAAAGTATAAGGCTCCCCTCAGACACTCCCCTCACACACCCTCCACTCAGACACTCCCCTTAGACACTCCCCTCACACACCCTCCACTCCTCCCCTCAGACACTCCCCTCAGACACTCCCCTCAGACACTCCCCTCAGACACTCCCCTCACTCACTCCCCTCAGACACTCCCCTCAGACACTCCCCTCAGACACCCTCCCCTCAGACACTCCCCTCAGACACTCCCCTCAGACACTCCCTCAGACACTCCCTCAGACACTCCCCTCAGACACTCCCCTCAGACACTCCCCTCAGACACCCTCCACTCAGACACCCCCGGACACGGACACCCTCGGACACTCCCCGGACCTCGGACACCCCCTCAGACACTCCCGGACACTCCCCCGGACACTCCCCCGGACACTCCCGGACACTCCCTCGGACACTCCCCTCAGACACTCCCCTCAGACACTCGGACACTCCCCTCAGACACTCCCTCAGACACTCCCTCAGACACTCCCCTCAGACACTCCTCAGACACTCCTCTCAGACACTCCCTCAGACACTCCCCTCAGACACTCCCCTCAGACACTCCCCTCAGACACTCCTCGACACTCCCCGGACACTCTCCTCAGAAACTCCCCTCAGACACTCCCCTCAGACACTCCCCTCAGACACTCCCCTCGGACCTCCTCCTCAGGACACTCCTCCTCAGACACTCCCCTCAGACACTCCCCTCAGACACTCCCCTCAGACACACTCCCCTCAGACACTCCCCTCAGACACTCCCCTCAGACACTCCCTCACTCCCTCAGACACTCCCCTCAGACACTCCCTCAGACACTCCCCTCAGACACTCCCCTCAGACACTCCCTCAGACACTCCCCACACACCCTCCACTCAGACACTCCCCCCGGACACTCCCTCGACACTCCCCTCGGACACCCCTCGGACACTCCCCTCGGACACTCCCCTCAGACACTCCCCTCAGACACTCCCCTCACACACCCTCCACTCAGACACTCTCCTCAGACACTCCCCTCAGACACTCCCCTCACACACCCTCCACTCAGACACTCTCCTCAGACACTCCCCTCAGACACTCCCCTCAGACACTCCCCTCAGACACTCCCCTCAGACACTCCCCTCACACACCCTCCACTCAGACACTCCCCTCAGACACTCCCCTCACACACCCTCCACTCAGACACTCTCCTCAGACAATCCCCTCAGACACTCCCCTCACACACCCTCCACTCAGACACTCTCCTCAGACACTCCCCTCAGACACTCCCCTCACACACCCTCCACTCAGACACTCCCCTCAGACACTCCCCTTAGACACTCCCCTCAGACACTCCCCTCACACACCCTCCACTCAGACACTCTCCTCAGACACTCCCCTCAGACACTCCCCTCAGACACTCCCCTCAGACACTCTCCTCAGACACTCCCTCACACACCCTCCACTCAGACACTCTCCTCAGACACTCTCCTCAGACACTCCCTCACACACCCTCCACTCAGACACTCCCCTCAGACACTCCCCCTCACACACCCTCCACTCAGACACTCCCTCAGACACTCCCCTTAGACACTCCCCTCAGACACTCCCCTCACACACCCTCCACTCAGACACTCTCCTCAGACACTCCTCAGACACTCCCCTCACACACCCTCCACTCAGACACTCCCTCAGACACTCCCTTAGACACTCCCCCTCAGACACTCCCCTCACACACCCTCCACTCAGACACTCCCCTCAGACACTCCCTCAGACACTCCCCTCAGACACTCCCCTCAGACACTCCCCTCGACACTCCCCCAGACACTCCCCTCAGACACTCCCCGACACTCCCATCAGACACTCCCCTCACTCACTCCCCTCAGACACTCACTCACTCCCCCAGACACTCAGACACTTCCCTCAGACACTTCCCTCCGACACTCCCCTCAGACACTCCCCTCACTCACTCCCCTCAGACACTCCCCTCAGACACTCCCCTCACTCACTTCCCTCAGACACTCCCCTCAGACACCCTCCCCCCACTCACTTCCCTCAGACACTCCCCTTAGACACTCCCCTCAGACACTCCCCTCAGACACCCTCCCCTCACTCACTTCCCTCAGACACTCCCCTCAGACACTCCCCTCAGACACTCCCCTCACACACCCTCCACTCACTCACTCCCCTCAGACACTCCCCTCACACACCCTCCACTCACTCACTCCGCTCAGACACTCCCCTCACACACCCTCCACTCACTCACTCCCCTCAGACACTCCCCTCACACACCCTCCACTCACTCACTCCCCTCAGACACTCCCCTCACACACCCTCCACTCACTCACTCCCCCTCAGACACTCCCCTCACACACCTCTCCACTCACTCACTCCCCTCAGACACTCCCCTCACACATCCTCCACTCACTCACTCCCTTCAGACACTCCCCTCAGACACTCCCCTCACACACATCCACCCCTCACATACTCCCCCTCCACTCCTCCCCTCACCGCTTCCTCTCACCACCTCTACACCGCCTCCCCTCACTCTCCCCTCACACTCTTCCCTCACACACACTCCCCTCACTGATTCCCCTCACACACATCCACCCCCTCACATAATGCCCCTCCACTCCTCCCCTCACCTTTTCCTCTCATCACCTCTACACCTCCTCCCCTCACCATCTCTACACCTCTACACCTCCTCCCCTCACCACCTCTACACCTCCTCCCCTCACCACCTCTACCCCTCCTCCCCTCACCACCTCTACACCTCCTCCCCTCACACCTCCTCCCCTCACCACCTCTACACCTCCTCCCCTCACCACCTCTACACCTCCTCCCCTCACCACCTCTACACCTCCTCCCTCACCAACTCTACACCTCCTCCTCACACCTCCTCCCCTCACCACCTCTACACCTCCTCCCCTCACACCTCCTCCCCTCACCACCTCTACACCTCCTCCCCTCACACCTCCTCCCCTCACCACCTCTACACCTCCTCCCCTCACCACCTCTACACCTCCTCCCCTCACCACCACTACACCTCCTCCCCTCACCACCTGTACACCTCCTCCCCTCACCACCTCTACACCTCCTCCCCACACCACACCTACACCTCCTCCCCTCACCACCTCTACACCTCCTCCCCTCACCACCTCTACACCTCCTCCCCTCACCACCTCTACACCTCCTCTTCTCACCACCTCACACCTCCTCCCCTCACATCCTCTACACCTCCTCCCCTCACCACCTCTACACCTCTTCCCCTCACCACCTCTACACCTCTACACCTCCTCCCCTCACCACCTCTACACCTCCTCCTCTCACCACCTCACACCTCCTCCCCTCACATCCTCTACACCTCCTCCCCTCACCACCTCACACCTCCTCCCCTCACCACTCCTCCCCTCACCACCTCTACACCTCCTCCCCTCACATCCTCTACACCTCCTCCCCTCACATCCTCTACATCTCCTCCCCTCACATCCTCTACACCTCCTCCCCACACCACCTCTACACCTCCTCCCCTCACCACCTGCACACCTCCCTCCCCTCACCAGCTCTACACCTCCTCCCCTCACCACTCCTCCCCCTCACCACCTCTACACCTCCTCCCCTCACATCCTCTACACCTCCTCCCCTCACATCCTCTACATCTCCTCCCCTCACATCCTCTACACCTCCCTCCCCTCACCACCTCTACACCTCCTCCCCTCACCACCTCTACACCTCCTCTTCTCACCACCTCACACCTCCTCCCCTCACATCCTCTACACCTCCTCCCCTCACCACCTCTACACCTCTTCCCCTCACCACCTCTACACCTCTACACCTCCTCCCCTCACCACCTCTACACCTCCTCCTCTCACCACCTCACACCTCCTCCCCTCACATCCTCTACACCTCCTCCCCTCACCACCTCACACCTCCTCCCCTCACCACTCCTCCCCTCACCACCTCTACACCTCCTCCCCTCACATCCTCTACACCTCCCCTCCCCTCACATCCTCTACATCTCCTCCCCTCACGTCCTCTACACCTCCTCCCCACACCACCTCTACACCTCCTCCCCTCACCACCTGCACACCTCCTCCCCTCACCAGCTCTACACCTCCTCCCCTCACCACTCCTCCCCTCACCACCTCTACACCTCCTCCCCTCACATCCTCTACACCTCCTCCCCTCACATCCTCTACATCTCCTCCCCTCACATCCTCTACACCTCCTCCCCTCACCACCTCTACACCTCCTCCCCTCACCACCTGCACACCTCCTCCCCTCACCAGCTCTACACCTCCTCCCCTCACCACCTCTACACCTCCTCCCCTCGCTACAGGCTAGCTAACATTAGGCTGCAAGTGGGATACTAGTGTATTCTGTTTTGTCTAGGGCAAAACAAAATAATGGATGCAGTTATGGTGGTAGCTACAGTGCCTTCAAAATGTATTCACAACCCTTTACTTTTTCCAAATGATGTTTACAAAATAATAAAACATGTCAAGCTTAAATATCTTGAGTCAATACGTATTCAACCCCTTTGTTATGGCAAGGAGCCTAAATAAGTTCAGAAGTAAAAATGTGATTAACAAGTCACATAATAAGTTGCATGGACTCACTCTGTGTGCAATAATAGTGTTTAACATGATTTTTTGAATGACTACCTCGTCTCTGTACCCCAAACATACAATTATCTGAAAGGTCCCTCAGTTGAGCAGTGAATTTCAAACACAGATTCAACCACAAAGAACCGGGAGGTTTTCCAATGCCTCTGAAAGAAGGGCACCTATTGGTAGATGAGTGAAAATACAAAACGCAGACATTGAATATACATTACAAAGATACAGGCATCCTTCCTAACTCAGTTGCTGGAGTGGAAGGAAACCGCACTTGGATTTCACCATGAGGCCAATTGTGACTTTAAAACAACTTTTCGGGATCGGTGTCCCTTCCACGGGACGGTGTCCCTTCCACGGGACGATCGAGACAAATTTAGACTAATGCGATTAGCATGAGGTTGTAAGTAACATATCTGATATTGGCAGAAAGCTTAAATGATTGTTAATCTAATGGCACTGTCCAATTTACAGTAGTTATTACAGTGAAAGAATACCATTCTATTGTTTGAGGAGAGTGCACAATTTTGAACATGAAAAGTTATTAACAAACATATTAGGCACATTTGGGCAGTCTTGAGACAAAATGTTGAACAGAAATGCAATTGTTCATTGGATCAGTCTAAAATGTTGCACGTACACTGCTGCTATCTAGTGGCCAAAATTAAAATTGCACCTGGGCTGGAATAATATATTATGGCATTTCTCTTCCATTTCAAAGATGATGGTACAAAAAAAATACAAAAGAACGGTTGTTTTTTTCTTTGTATTATCTTTTACCAGATCTAATGTGTTGTATTCTCCTACATTCCTTTCACATTTCCACAAACTTCAAAGAGTTTATTTTCAACATTGTAGTTACTCCATAATACCAACCTAATTGACAGGGTGAAAAGAAGGAAGCCTGTAAAAACATGCATCCTGTTCACTAAAGAAAAACTGAAAAAAATGTGGCAAACTTTTTGTCCTGAATACAAAGTGTTATGTTTGGGGCAAATCCAATACAACACATTACTGAGTGGCTGAATCATGTTATGGGTATGCGTATAATCATTAAGAACTGGGGAGTTTTTCAGGATAAAAAATAACCATAATGGATCTAAGCAAAGGCAAAAATCCTAGAGGAAAACCTGGTTCAGTCTGCTTTCCACCAGACACTGGGAGATAAATTCACCTTTCAGCAGGACAATAACCTAAAACACAAGGCCAAATCTACACGGTTGCTTACCAAGACGACATGGAATGTTCCTGATGTTCCTTCCTACAGTTTTGATTTAAATCGGCTTGAAAATCTATGGCAAGACTTGAACATTGCTGTCTAGCCAAGATCAACAACCAACTTGAAAAAGCTTGAGGAATTCTAAAAATAATCATTTTGAAAATAGTATACAATCCAGGTTTGCAAAGCTCTTAGAGACTTACCCAGAAAGACTGTGAAAGGTGATTTAAAAAATGCATTGACTGAGGGTTGAATAGTTATCTAATCAAAATATATTAGTGTTTTATTTTCCATTAATAACTAAATTAATTAATATAATGCTTTGACATTGTAGAGTATTTAGTGTAGATGGTTGATCAAAAATGACAATCAAATCCATTTTAATCCCGCTTTGGAAAACTACAAAAATAAGGGTCAAAAGTCAAGAAGTCTGACTTCTTTCTGAAGACTCCATAGCGACCTCAATTCTCTCTTATCCCTACACATCATCTCTGTACTGGTACCCTGTGTATATAGCCAAGTTATCATCTGAATTCTTTCTGAAGGCACTGTAGCGACCTCAATTCTCTCTTATCCCTACACATGGTCTCTGTACTGGTACCCTGTGTATATAGCCAAGTTATCATGGCTCATTGTGTATCTATTGTTACTTTTATTATTAAGTGTTTTACTTTTCTATTATTTCTCTATTTTCTTTCTCTCTGCATTGTTGGGAAGGAGCACTGAGTAAGCATTTCACTGTTAGTTAGTTTCACTGTTAGTTAGTCCACACCTGTTTTTGTTTTTTTACAAAGCAATCGTTGCCAAAAGTGCTTCTACAAAGTATTGACTCAGAGGTGTGAATACTTATCTTAATTAGATATTTCTGAATTTAATTTTCAATAAATTAGCAAAAATGTCTTAACATGTTTTGAGCAATAAAGCTGTACTAATGTATCTGCCTGAATCTTATCCAATCTAAAACTATAGTCATTTGTCTATATCTCTAAATAAAAGTTACAAAAATATACATATATATATATATACACATATAATAATCTGTAAAGCATAGAATTAGGGGTTTCCACTAGTTACCACAGCCACAAAGTAAAAACAAAATTGGCTATAAAATCAAACATATATTTTTTGGTTTTAATTTAAGATTAGGGTTAGGCACAAGGTTAGCAGTGTGGTTAGGTTAGGGTTAAGGTTAGAGTTTCATGCAATTCTACTAATTCTGCCATGGGGTAGAGAGAAAAAATAGCAGTTTTATAGCAAATATCCTGCAATTCTACACTTTACCACAAGGTGGAGGCAAATGTTTTCAGTTTTTAACATGATAACTGACGATCATTGGGCCCCACCCTGGTTGGTAATTGGACATTGCTTACGACAAGTTTAGATAGCTGGCCGCTAGACTACAGTACCCATCTAAAACAATGTAGCTGACATGGGCTAATTGCACATTGTGTATAATATTATTCTAACTCTCAACAGTAAGTTGAGAACCCGACTGAGTCCCTTCATCAACAACGTATCATCCTGTCACAGGCCCTCCCAGTCAACTCCACCTCACAAGATGAGGAAGTATATCGTACGTGAGGATTTCCTAGTGCAGTTGTCATGGCGATGTCCAGTTTGCAGCCGAACATTCGACATAGAGAAGACCAGCGAGGGGACCCTCAGCATCACGCGGACATGTCCTCGCCGTACGCATTCCTATAAATGGACCAAGGAGGACACTTGAATCAGGTTGTTGACATTTGCCCCGGTCAAAGGTCAAAACAGTTTTGAGTTTTGAGTTTCATAACTTAGCCTGTTGGAACCAGCCTGATCACTGCATTTACCGTTGTTTTTCACTTCACATATAATGATACGGTGTCTGAAGTGAAATGGAAAAGTGAATGCAGCGATCATTTGGGTCCACCACGATAGTCATAACCACCACTGACGGTGTAATCCGTGCTCTGCGTGTGTGTTTGTGTGTGTTTGTGTGTGACCGACCAGTATCTTTGAGGGGTCAGGAGCAGCCCGATAGGAGCTGACCGAGCAGCCCGATAGGAGCTGACCTACCAGCCCGGTCTCATAGGCTAGACGTAACATAGTAAATGTACATCCGGGATACTCAAATCAGACCCAGCGTCAGAACAAATAATTTGGACGGCAATTTGATCTTCACAGGCGGGACCGTAATACTAAAGACCATAGGAAGTTTGGGGAAAACGCACAATTTATCCTACAATTTCCTCTGATCTGGATACCAGTCCCGAATATTTATATATGCACATTTTCATGGAACAGTTTCATTGAAACAATAACATTTTTATTTCTCAAATCATTGTCACGTGGTTAATCCTAAAAATCTGAAGAAAAACTATAAAAATCTAAAAATGTAAATTCAACTATGGCAGGAGCACCAGCTATATGAACACTGTGATCCACTGGCGGCACAAGACATAGAACTCAGAGATAGCCTATAGAACTCAGAGATAGCCTATAGAACTCAGAGATAGCCTATAGAACTCAGAGATAGCCTATAGAACTCAAAGATAGCCTATAGAACTCAGAGATAGCCTATAGATCTCAGAGATAGCCTATAGAACTCAGAGATAGCCTATAGAACTCAGAGATAGCCTATAGAACTCAGAGATAGCCTATAGAACTCAAAGATAGCCTATAGAACTCAGAGATAGCCTATAGAACTCAAAGATAGCCTATAGAACTCAGAGATAGCCTATAGAACTCAGAGATAGCCTATAGAACTCAGAGATAGCCTATAGAACTCAAAGATAGCCTATAGAACTAGGAGATAGCCTATAGAACTCAGAGATAGCCTATAGAACTCAGAGATAGCCTATAGAACTCAGAGATAGCAAAGTCTTCTCATGCTTTGTTGATTTCAAAAAAGCCTTCGACTCAATTTGGCATGAGGGTCTGCTATACAAACTGTTGGAAAGTGGTGTTGGGGGTAAAACATACGACATCATAAAATCCATGTACACAAACAACAAGTGTGCGGTTAAAATTGGCAAAAAACACACACATTTCTTCACACAGGGTCGTGGGGTTAGACAGGGATGCAGCTTAAGCCCCACCCTCTTCAACATATATATCAACGAACTGGCGCGGGCACTAGAAAAGTCTGCAGCACCCGGCCTCACCCTACTAGAATCTGAAGTCAAATGTCTGCTGTTTGCTGATGATCTGGTGCTTCTGTCACCAACCAAGGAGGGCCTACAGCAGCACCTAGATCTTATGCACAGATTCTGTCAGACCTGGGCCCTGACAGTAAATCTCAGTAAGACCAAAATAATGGTGTTCCAAAAAGGTCCAGTCACCAGGACCACAAATACAAATTCCATCTAGACACTGTTGCCCTAGAGCACACAAAAAACTATACATACCTTGGCCTAAACATCAGCGCCACAGGTAACTTCCACAAAGCTGTGAACGATCTGAGAGACAAGGCAAGAAGGGCATTCTATGCCATCAAAAGGAACATAAATTTCAACATACCAATTAGGATTTGGCTAAAAATACTTGAATCAGTCATAGAGCCCATTGCCCTTTATGGTTGTGAGGTCTGGGGTCCGCTCACCAACCAAGACTTCACAAAATGGGACAAACACCAAATTGAGACTCTGCACGCAGAATTCTGCAAAAATATCCTCAGTGTACAACGTAGAACACCAAATAATGCATGCAGAGCAGAATTAGGCCGATACCCACTAATTATCAAAATCCAGAAAAGAGCAGTTAAATTCTATAACCACCTAAAAGGAAGCGATTCCCAAACCTTCCACAACAAAGCCATCACCTACAGAGAGATGAACCTGGAGAAGAGTCCCCTAAGCAAGCTGGTCCTGGGGCTCTGTTCACAAACACACCTACAGAGCCCCATGACAGCAGCACAATTAGACCCAACCAAATCATGAGAAAACAAAAAGATAATTACTTGACACACTGGAAAGAATTAACAAAAAAACAGAGCAAACTAGAATGCTATTTGGCCCTACACAGAGAGTACACAGCGGCAGAATACCTGACCACTGTGACTGACCCAAAATTAAGGAAAGCTTTGACTATGTACAGACTCAGCGAGCATAGCCTTGCTATTGAGAAAGGCCGACGTAGGCAGACATGGCTCTCAAGAGAAGACAGGCTATGTGCTCACTGCCCACAAAATGAGGTGGAAACTGAGCTGCACTTCCTAACCTCCTGCCCAATGTATGACCATATTAGAGACATATTTCCCTCAGATTACACAGATCCACAAAGAATTCGAAAACAAATCCAATTTTGAAAAACTCCCATATCTACTGGGTGAAATTCCACAGTGTGCCATCAGAGCAGCAAGATTTGTGACCTGTTGCCACGAGAAAAGGGCAACCAGTGAAGAACACGCACCATTGTAAATACAACACATATCTATGCTTATTTATTTTATCTTGTGTCCTTTACCATTTGCACATTGTAAAAACACTGTATATATATATATATAATATGACATTTGTAATGTCTTTATTGTTTTGAAACTTCTGTATGTGTGATGTCTACTGTTATTTTTTATTGTTTATTTCACTTTATATATTATATACCTTACTTGCTTTGGCAATGTTAACACATGTTTCCCATGCCAATAAAGCCCCTTGAATTGAATTGAATTGATAGCCTATAGAACTCAAAGATAGCCTATAGAACTCAGAGATAGCCTATCGAACTCAGAGATAGCCTATGGAACTCAGAGATAGCCTATGGTACTCAGAGATAGCCTATAGGCCAATGAGGCAGTAGGCCTCTAATTTCCATAGAACTCAGAGATAGCCTATAGAACTCAGAGATAGCCTATAGAACTCAGAGATAGCCTATAGAACTCAGAGATAGCCTATGGGCCAATGCAGCAGTAGGCCTGTAACTTCCATCATCAACTGAGTAAAATACAATAATAATATTGCCTAAAGCAAACAAATAAAAACAGTAGAAAATATCCTGATGAAAACTCTGGTTCTTTCAATCAAATGCATCTATTTCCTGCCCCTTGTCTGCCTCCCTTTCTATCTGTATTGACTTGAGCTAATGCTAGTGAAGTTTAATATTATATCAAATCACCGTAGGGTCCGGCCCAAACCTCTTCCCAATGAACTTTCAACATTGTATCAACTAGCCTATACCGTACCTTCAATGTTTCCTGCACCAGTGAACTTGGGACAGAAAGCATTTTTTTTATGACATTTTCACTGGATATATGGGTTAATCAGATCAGGATATTTTGCTCTTTCACATCAAGGCTTGGTGATTATCGAGGCCGGGAGTGTTGGAATTATTTTTCAATTACTAGACGAGGCTGGGCCTAGTCAGGTTATAGATGGTGGTGTAGATGAGGCTGGGTCTACTCAGGTTATGGAGGGTGGTGTAGATGAGGCTGGGTCTAGTCAGGTTATGGATGGTGGTGTAGATGAGACTGGGTCTAGTCAGGTTATGGATGGTGGTGTGGATGAGGCTGGGTCTAGTCATGTCATGGAGGGTGGTGTAGATGAGACTGGGTCTAGTCAGGTTATGGATGGTGGTGTGGATGAGGCTGGGTCTAGTCAGGTTATGGATGGTGGTGTAGATGAGGCTGGGTCTAGTCAGGTTATAGATGGTGGTGTAGATGAGGCTGGGTCTAGTAAGGTTATGGATGGTGGTGTAGATGAGGCTGGGTCTAGTCAGGTTATGGATGGTGGTGTAGATGAGGCTGGGTCTAGTCATGTCATGGAGGGTGGTGTAGATGAGTCTGGGTCTACACAGGTTATGCTAGTGGATGAGGAGAGTATAGAGGGAAGTGTAAGAGACTAGATGGAAGGAGGAGGGTGCCAAGTTTTTTTCAGACTCCTCTTCAATGGGTCCGGAGCTGCCAGCTAGTCAACCAGACGGGTCAAGTATACGGTGAGGGAACTGACAAGGTTCCTGAATGAGACCAAGAGGAAAAAGTTAATCTTGAGTCTTTTTTTCTGATCCGAGAAAGTTTGTAAGATCAGTACAACATGTTATGAAAAATGAGGGGCATGGTGTCCTCTCACCCAGGAAACGGTTTAGGTTGAGGAAGTGGGTCACAACAGGAAACGGTTTAGGTTGAGGAAGTGGGTCACAACAGGAAACGGTTGAGGTTGAGGAAGTAGGTCACAACAGGAAACGGTTGAGGAAGTGGGTCACAACAGGAAACGGTTTAGGTTGAGGAAGTGGGTCACAACAGGAAATGGTTTAGGTTGAGGAAGTGGGTCACAACAGGAAATGGTTTAGGTTGAGGAAGTGGGTCACAACAGGAAACGGTTTAGGTTGAGGAAGTGGGTCACAACAGGAAACGGTTTAGGTTGAGGAAGTGGGTCACAACAGTGCGTAAAGGTCTACCTTCAGACACTGTTTAGATGAATAGTTTCTTTCTGGCATTGTGGGTTTTTTGAGCTTTGCTATTGGTCTCTTTCTTTGATGGCTTTTCTCCCACTTCTTATGGAGACTCTTTGGGTAGGCTTGCTCAATATAAATGGAGACTTCTTATGGAGACTCTTTGGGTAGGATCGCTCAATATAAATGGAGACTTCTTATGGAGACTCTTCGGGTCGGCTCGCTCAATATAAATGGAGACTTCTTATGGAGACTCTTCGGGTCGGCTCGCTCAATATAAATGGAGACTTCTTATGGAGACTCTTTGGGTAGGCTCGCTCAATATAAATGGAGACTTCTTATGGAGACTCTTTGGGTAGGCTCACTCAATATAAATGGAGACTTCTTATGGAGCCTCTTTGGGTAGGCTCGCTCAATATAAATGGAGACTTCTTATGGAGACTCTTTGGGTAGGCTCACTCAATATAAATGGAGACTTCTTATGGAGACTCTTTGGGTAGGATCACTCAATATAAATGGAGACTTCTTATGGAGACTCTTTGGGTAGGCTCGCTCAATATAAATGGAGACTTCTTATGGAGACTCTTTGGGTAGGATCACTCAATATAAATGGAGACTTCTTATGGAGACTCTTTGGGTAGGCTCACTCAATATAAATGGAGACTTCTTATGGAGACTCTTTGGGTAGGATCACTCAATATAAATGGAGACTTCTTATGGAGACTCTTTGGGTAGGCTCGCTCAATATAAATGGAGACTTCTTATGGAGACTCTTTGGGTAGGATCACTCAATATAAATGGAGACTTCTTATGGAGACTCTTTGGGTAGGCTCACTCAATATAAATGGAGACTTCTTATGGAGACTCTTTGGGTAGGCTTGCTCAATATAAATGGAGACATCTTATGGAGACTCTGGGTAGGATCGCTCAATATAAATGGAGACTTCTTATGGAGACTCTTTGGGTAGGCTCACTCAATATAAATGGAGACTTCTTATGGAGACTCTTTGTTAGGCTTGCTCAATATAAATGGAGACTTCTTATGGAGACTCTTTGGGTAGGCTCGCTCAATATAAATGGAGACTCTTCGGGTAGGCTTGCTCAATATAAATGGAGACTTCTTATAGAGACTCTTCAGACAAACTGAATTGGTCCACTCACACAGACAGCATCGTGAAGAAGGCGCAGCAGCGCCTCTTCAACCTCAGGAGGCTGAAGAAATTTGGCTTTTCACCAAAATCACTCACAAACTTCTACAGATGCACAATCGAGAGCATCCTGGAGGGCTGTATCACCCGCCTGGTACGGCAACTGCTCCGCCCTCAACCGTAAGGCTATCCAGAGGGTAGTGAGGTCTGCACAACGCATCACCGGGGGCAAACTACCTGCCCTCCAGGACACCTACACCACCCGATGTTACAGGAAGGCCATAAAGATCATCAAGGACATCAACCACCCGAGCCACTGCCTGTTCACCCCGCCATCATCCAGAAGGCGAGGTCAGTACAGGTGCATCAAAGCTGGGACCGAGAGACTGAAAAACAGCTTCTATCTCAAGGCCATCAGACTGTTAAACAGCCACCACTAACATTGAGTGGCTGCTGCCAACACACTGACACTGACTCAACTCCAGCCACTTTAATAATAGGAATTGATGGGAAATGATGTAAATATATCACTAGCCACTTTAAACAATGCTACCTTATATAATGTTACTTACCCTACATTATTCATCTCATATGCATACGTATATACTGTACTCTATATCATCGACTGCATCCTTATGTAATACATGTATCACTAGCCACTTTAACTATGCCACTTTGTTTACATACTCATCTCATATGTAATACTGTACTCGATACCGTCTACTGTATCTTGCCTATGCTGCTCTGTACCATCACTCATTCATATATCCTTATGTACATATTCTTTATCCCCTTACACTGTGTATAAGACAGTAGTTTAGGAAATTGTTAGTTAGATTACTTGTTGGTTATTACTGCATTGTCGGAACTAGAAGCACAAGCATTTCGCTACACTCGCATTAACATCTGCTAACCATGTGTATGTGACAAATAAAATTTGATTTGATTTGATTTGAGGTAGACTCACTCAATATAAATGGAGACTTCTTATAGAGGCTCTTCAGGTAGGATCGCTCAATATAAATGGAGACTTCTTATAGAGGCTCTTCAGGTAGGCTCGCTCAATATAAATGGAGACTTCTTATGGAGACTCTTTGGATAGGATCGCTCAATATAAATGGAGACTTCTTATGGAGACTCTGGGTAGGCTCGCTCAATATAAATGGAGACTTCTTATGGAGACTCTTTGGGTAGGATCGCTCAATATAAATGGAGACTTCTTATGGAGACTCTTTGGGTAGGCTCGCTCAATATAAATGGAGACTTCTTATGGAGACTCTTTGGGTAGGCTCGCTCAATATAAATGGAGACTTCTTATGGAGACTCTTTGGGTAGGATCGCTCAATATAAATGGAGACTTCTTATGGAGACTCTTTGGGTAGGCTCGCTCAATATAAATGGAGACTTCTTATGGAGACTCTTTGGGTAGGATCGTTCAATATAAATGGCACCAGAGATGCGGGGAAGAGGAGTGTGGGTGAATATGTAAAACAAATAAAGTACAGGTGTTGTTTCTGCAGGAGACGCATAGTGATGTGTTGACTGAAGTCGATTGGGGGCTCTGGTGGAAAGGGTCAAGTGTTTTGAGCCATTGGACAAATTTTAGTGCAGGGGTGGAAGTCCTTTTTGTACCGTGTCTGTCTGTAAAAATGTACTCCTCAAAGGAGATGTGTGGGGTTAGGCTGCTTGTTGTAAAAGCAGAAATGAACATAATGGGTTTTGTCTTCATAAAATGTGTATGAGCCTAACACGGAGAGAGAGGGGGGTTCTATTTGGGTGTCTTAGACAGGAACTCTGAGGAGACGCCGGTGGTCAGAGCGGACTGGAATTGTACAATGAATTTTACGAAAGACAGAAATGGGGAAGAGCCTAATTCAGGGTCAGTGGGAGTGTTAAGGGACATCATTAATCAGTTCGACCTAGTGGATGTTTGTAGAAATAAACATCCCACACCAGACAGTATACATGGGTGAAGGTCTTTGGGGCGAGGGTGAGTGCAGCCCAACACCAGACAGTATACATGGGTGAAGGTCTTTGGGGCTAGGGTGAGTGCAGCCCAACACCAGACAGTATACATGGGTGAAGGTCTTTGGGGCTAGGGTGAGTGCAGGACCTACACCAGACAGTATACATGGGTGAAGGTCTATGGAGCTAGGGTGAGTGCAGCCCAACACCAGACAGTATACATGGGTGAAGGTCTTTGGGGCAAGGGTGAGTGCAGCCCAACACCAGACAGTATACATGGGTGAAGGTCTTTGGGGCTAGGGTGAGTGCAGCCCAACACCAGACAGTATACATGGGTGAAGGTCTTTGGGGCTAGGGTGAGTGCAGCCCAACACCAGACAGTATACATGGGTGAAGGTCTTTGGGGCTAGGGTGAGTGCAGCCCAACACCAGACAGTATACATAGGTGAAGGTCTTTGGGGCTAGGGTGAGTGCAGCCCAACACCAGACAGTATACATGGGTGAAGGTCTTTGGGGCTAGGGTGAGTGCAGCCCAACACCAGACAGTATACATAGGTGAAGGTCTTTGGGGCTAGGGTGAGTGCAGGACCTACACCAGACAGTATACATGGGTGAAGGTCTATGGAGCTAGGGTGAGTGCAGCCCAACACCAGACAGTATACATGGGTGAAGGTCTTTGGGGCAAGGGTGAGTGCAGCCCAACACCAGACAGTATACATGGGTGAAGGTCTTTGGGGCTAGGGTGAGTGCAGCCCAACACCAGACAGTATACATGGGTGAAGGTCTTTGGGGCTAGGGTGAGTGCAGGACCTACACCAGACAGTATACATGGGTGAAGGTCTTTGGGGCTAGGGTGAGTGCAGCCCAACACCAGACAGTATACATGGGTGAAGTTCTTTGGGGCGAGGGTGAGTGCAGCCCAACACCAGACAGTATACATGGGTGAAGGTCTTTGGGGCTAGGGTGAGTGCAGGACCTACACCAGACAGTATACATGGGTGAAGGTCTTTGGGGCTAGGGTGAGTGCAGCCCAACACCAGACAGTATACATGGGTGAAGGTCTTTGGGGCTAGGGTGAGTGCAGGACCTACACCAGACAGTATACATGGGTGAAAGTCTTTGGGGCTAGGGTGAGTGCAGGACCTACACCAGACAGTATACATGGGTGAAGGTCTTTGGGGCTAGGGTGAGTGCAGCCCAACACCAGACAGTATACATGGGTGGAGATCTTTGGGGCTAGGGTGAGTGCAGCCCAACATCAGACAGTATACATGGGTGAAGGTCTTTGGGGCGAGGGTGAGTGCAGCCCAACACCAGACAGTATACATGGGTGAAGGTCTTTGGGGCTAGGGTGAGTGCAGGACCTACACCAGACAGTATACATGGGTGAAGGTCTTTGGGGCTAGGGTGAGTGCAGCCCAACACCAGACAGTATACATGGGTGAAGGTCTTTGGGGCTAGGGTGAGTGCAGGACCTACACCAGACAGTATACATGGGTGAAGGTCTTTGGGGCTAGGGTGAGTGCAGCCCAACACCAGACAGTATACATGGGTGAAGGTCTTTGGGGCTAGGGTGAGTGCAGCCCAACATCAGACAGTATACATGGGTGAAGGTCTTTGGGGCGAGGGTGAGTGCAGCCCAACACCAGACAGTATACATGGGTGAAGGTCTTTGGGGCTAGGGTGAGTGCAGGACCTACACCAGACAGTATACATGGGTGAAGGTCTTTGGGGCTAGGGTGAGTGCAGCCCAACACCAGACAGTATACATGGGTGAAGTTCTTTGGGGCGAGGGTGAGTGCAGCCCAACACCAGACAGTATACATGGGTGAAGGTCTTTGGGGCTAGGGTGAGTGCAGCCCAACACCAGACAGTATACATGGGTGAAGGTCTTTGGGGCTAGGGTGAGTGCAGGACCTACACCAGACAGTATACATGGGTGAAGGTCTTTGGGGCTAGGGTGAGTGCAGCCCAACACCAGACAGTATACATGGGTGAAGGTCTTTGGGGCTAGGGTGAGTGCAGGACCTACACCAGACAGTATACATGGGTGAAGGTCTTTGGGGCTAGGGTGAGTGCAGCCCAACTTTATCGTTTTTACATGTCCAGGAATAGGCTGTTGGGCGCAACCATTCTCCCGGTGGGGTTTTCAGATCATCACATAACCATGGCTCGGCTGTCTATTTCACCAGGGCCTCGGCAGGCATCCTATTGGAAGTTTAATGTAAAGCTCTTACAAGAGGCCACTTTTTTGCTCAGGCTTCCAGATATTTTTGGGAAAGATGGGGGCAGCAAAGAGAGGAGTATGAGTCTTTGAGTCAATGGTGGGATGTGGGGTAAATCCAAATTTGGTTTACCTGTAAACAGTATACAGCTCTCTCATCCTCAGACGCTAGGAGAGTATTGGGGAACTCAAGCATACTATTAGTGAGATGGAGATGGGCAAGGCAATGTAGGCCTCCAGGCTAATTTAGCTGAATTAGGTAGGGATCTGGGCAGTTTTTTCCAGGTTAAAGCAAAGGGAGTACTTGTAAGAGCTAGGTTCAGATGAGGATGGGCAAGTAGAAATACTGGTGTGCAAAAGAGCAGAAAAAAACAAATATGGGGATGAGGTAGGTAGTTGGTTGGATGGGCTATTTACAGATGGGCTGTCTAAAGCTGCAGCGATCGGTAAGCTGCTCTGACAGCCGATGCTTGAAGTTACTGAGGGAGATATAAGTCTCCAACTTCAGTGATTTTTGCAATTCTTTCCACTCATTGGCAGCAGAGAACTGGAAGGAAAGTGAAACCAGTGAAATATTCCTGCTGGAGCTCATGCTATTGGTGGGTGTTGCTATGGTGACCAGTGAGCTGAGACAAGGTGGAGCTTTACCTAGCAAAGACTTATAGATGACCTGGAGCCAGTGGGTTTGGGTTCAAATATGTAGTGAGAACCAGCCAACGAGTGCATACAGGTCACAATGGAGGCTAGTATATGGGGCTATGGTGACAAAACAGATGGCACTGTGATAGACTGCATCCAATTTGCTGAGTAGAGTGTTGGAGGCTACTTTGTAAATGACATCGCCAAAGTCAAGGATCGGCAGGATAGTCAGTTTTACGAGGTTATGTTTGGCAGCATGAGTGAAGGAGGCTTTGTTGCAAAATAGGAAGCCGATTCTAGATTTAATTTTGGATTGGAGATGCTTAATATGAGTCTGGAATGAGAGTTTACAGTCTAGCCAGACACCTAGGTATTTATAGTTGTCCACAAATTCTAGGGCCAGATGTATACAGAATGGTGTTGTCTGCGTAGAGGTGGATCAGGGAATCACCCGCAGCAAGAGCGACATCATTGATATTTTCAGAGAAAAGAGTCGGCCTGAGTATTGAACCCTGTGGGACCCCCATAGAGACTGCCAGAGGTCTGGAAAAGAGTTCCTCCGATTTGACACACTGAACTATATCTGAGAAGTAATTTGTGAAACAGGCGGGGCAGTCATTAGAGAAACCAAGGCTGTTGAGTCTGCCGATAAGAATACGGTGATTAACAGAGTCGAAAGCCTTAGCCAGGTCGATGATGACGGCTGCACAGTACTGTTTTTTATTGATGGTCGTTATGATATCATTTAGGACCTTTAGCGTGGCTGAGGTGCACCCGTGACCAGCTCGGAAACTGGATTGCACAGCGGAGAAGGTACGGTGGGATTATAGATGGTCGGTGATCTGTTTGATCACTTTGCTTTCGAAAACTTTAGAAATGCAGGGCAGGATGGATATAGGTCTGTAACAGTTTGGGTCTAGAGTGTTTCCCCCTTTGAAGAGGGGGATGACCGCGGCCGATTTCCAATCTTTAAGAATCTCAGACGATACGAAAGAGAGGTTGAACAGACTAGTAGTATGGGACAATGGCGGCGGATAGTTTTAGCAAGAGCCGGTCCAGATTGTCCAGCTGATTTGTAGAGATCTGGATTCTGCAGCTCTTTCAGGACATCAGCAGTCTGGATTTGGGTGAAGGAGAAGAAAGGGGGGGCTTGGGCCAGTTGCTGCGGGGGGTGCAGAGCTGTCGGCCGGGGTTGGGGTAGCCAGGTGGAAAGCGTGGCCAGCCATAGAGAAATGCTTATTGAAATGTTTGATTATCGTTGATTCATCAGTGGTGACAGTGTTTCCTTGCCTCAGTGCAGTGGGCAGCTGAGAGGAAGTGCTCTTATTTTCCATGGACTTTACAGTGTCCCAAAACTTTTTGTAATTAATGCTGCAAGATGCAAATTTATGTTTTAAAAAGCTAGCCTTTGCTTTCCTAACTGACTGTGTATATTGGTACCTGACTTCCCTGAGAAGTTGCATATCGCGGGGACAATTCAAAGCTAGTGCAGTGCGCCACAGGATGTTTTTGCGCTGGTCAAGGTCAGTCAAGTCTGGAGTGAACCAAGGGCTATATCTGCTCTTAGTTCCATTTTTTTCATGCTTATTTAGATGGTGAGGAAGGCACTTTTGAAGAACAACCAGGCATCCTCTACTGATGGGATGAAGTCAATATCCTTCCAGAATACGCGGGCCAGGTCAATTAGAAAGGCTAGTTTACATACAGTTAGTTTGGAGTCATTAAAACATGTTTTTCAACCACTCTACAAATGCCTTGTTAACAAACTATAGTTTTGGCAAGTCGGTTAGGACATCTACTTCGTGCATGACACAAGTCACTTTTCCAACAATTGTTTACAGACAGATTATTTCACTTATAATTCACTGTATCCCAATTCCAGTGGGTCAGAAGTTTACATACACTAAGTTGACTGTGCCTTTAAACAGCTTGGGAAATTCCAGAAAATTATGTCATGTCTTTAGAAGCTTCTGATAAGTCAATTTACATAATTTGAGTAAATTGGAGGTGTACCTGTGGATGTATTTCAAGGCCTACCTTCAAATCCAGTGCCTCTTTGCTTGACTTCATGGGAAAATCAAAAGAAATCAGCTATGACCTTTCCAAACACCTGAAGGTACCACGTTAATCTGTACAAACAATAGTACGCAAGCAACGCACACCACCAAGCAAGCAGCACCATGAAGACCAAGGAGCTCTCCAAACAGGTCAGGGACAGAGTTGTGGAGAAGTACAGATCAGAGTTGGGTTATAAAAAAATATCAGAAACTTTGAACATCCCACGGAGCACCATTAAATCCATTATTAAAAAATGGAAAGAATATGGCACCACAACAAACCTGCCAAGAGAGGGCCACCCACCAAAACTCACGGACCAGGCAAGCAGGTCATTAATCAAGGAGGCAACAAAGAGACCAAAGATAACTCCAACGGAGATTGGACTATCTGTCCATAGGACCACTTAATGCCGTACACTCCACAGAGCTGGGCTTTACGGAAGAGTGGCCAGAAAGAATCCATTGCTTAAAGAAGAAAATAAGCAAACACGTTTGGTGTCTGCCAAAGAGCATGTGGGAGACTCCCCAAACATATGGAAGAAGGTACTCTGGTCAGATGAGACTAAAATTGAGCTTTCGGCCATCAAGGAAAATGCTATGTCTGGCGCAAACCCAACACCTCTCATCACCCTGAGAAAACCATCCCCACAGTGAAGCATGGTGGTGGCAGCATCCTGCTGTGGGGATGTTTTTCATCGTCAGGGACTGGGAAACTGGTCAGAATTGAAGGAATGATGGATGGCGCTAAATACAGGGAAATTCTTGAGGGAAACCTGTTTCAGCCTTCCAGCAGGACAATGATCCTAATCATACTGTTAAAGCAACACTCGAGTGGTTTAAGGGGAAACATGTAAATGTCTTGGAATGTCCTAGTCAAAGCCCAGACCTCAGTCCAATTGAGAATCCAACTTGAAGGATCTGGAGCAGTTTTACCTTGAGGAATGGACAAAAATCCCAGTGGCTAGATGTGCCAAGCTTATAGAGACATACCCCAAGAGACTTGCAGCTGTAATTGCTGCTAAAGGTAACTCTACAAAGTATTGACTTTGGGAGGTGAATAGTTATTCACGCTCAAGTTTTCAGTTTTTTTTGTCTTATTTCTTGTTTGTTTCACAATAAAAATATTTTGCATCTTCAAAGTGGTAGGCATGTTGTGTAAATCAGATGATACAAACCTCCCAAAAATCTATTTTATTTCCAGGTTGTAAGGCCACGAAATAGGAACAATGCCAGGGGGGGTGAATACTTTCGCAAGCCACTGTATACTGTAGTCGTTTGTGTGTGTGCTTTCGTCTGTGTGTGTGTGTGTATGTGTGTGTGTATGTGTGTGCGTATGTGTGTATTTGTGTGTTAGAGACACCGTGCATTTCACACTCCTTCCACCCAGCTCAGGATCCATTTTCAGACTGAAGACATGAGGAGGTTATAGGATAGAAAAGAGAGAGAGAAATAGAGTGTGGGGGAGAGAGAGTTATCGAAAGAGAGAGAGAGAGGGAGAGAGAGAGAAAGAAAGAGATCTGACAGACTTCAAGAGAGAGAAGAAGAACATTTTCATTCAATGGCTCCAGGATTCATGTCAACTGGAGTATCTTCCAGATGAATACCTTCGGATGAGATGACCCCTGTTCTACCTTCATCTGTCATACGCACACACACACACACACGCACGCACGCACGCACGCACGCACGCACGCACGCACGCACGCACACACACACACACACACACACACACACACACACACACACACACACAGACACACACAGACACACACGCACTGGGTGAAAACCGAAGGGTTTAATTCACATCTATCTCAGCCATGTGGTAATAATAATAATGTAATAATGCTAATAATGCTAATAATAATGTAATAATGCTAATAATGCTAATAATGCTAATAATAATGTAATAATGCTAATAATAATGTAGTAATGTAATAATGCTAATATATTGTAATAATGCTAATAATGCTAATAATAATGTAATAATGCTAATAATAATGTAATAATGCTAATAATGCTAATAATAATGTAATAATGCTAATAATGCTAATAATAATGTTAACACCGGACTCAGGGTGTCAGTTAGTAGAGGCTCCTCAGAGGAGGAAAAGGAGCGTTGGTCAATTTCTTCAACAAATGATCAGGCCAACAGTATATATAACTATCAAACATACATTAGTAATGGAAAGGAAACAGTGCACTGCATAGGGAATAGGGTGCCAAGTGCACTGCATAGGGAATAGGGTGCCAAGTGCACTGCATAGGGAATAGGGTGCCAAGTGCACTGCATAGGGAATAGGGTGCCAAGTGCACTGCATGGGGAATAGGGTGCCAAGTGCACTGCATAGCGGCGGCAGGGTAGCCTAGTGGTTAGAGCGTTGGACTGAACAGGCAGTTAACCCACTGTTCCCAGGCCGTCATTGAAAATAAGAATTTCTTCTTAACTGACTTGCCTGGTTAAATAAAGGTAAAATTAAAAAATAAATAAAATTAAAATAGGGAATAGGGTGCCAAGTGCACTGCATAGGGAATAGGGTGCCAAGTGCATAGGGAATAGGGTGCTATGTTTTGTTTGGTGAGTGGACATTCTATGTTGTATGTCTAGTTTGTCTGTTCCTGTGTTTGGCCTGATATGGTTCTCAATCAGAGGCAGGTGTTCGTCATTGTCTCTGATTGGGAACCATATTTGGGTATCCTGTTTTGTCATTGTGGGTTGTGGGTGATTGTCTATGTTATGTTGCTTGTTAGCACAGTGGTTCATTAGCGTCACGGTTGTCACTTTGTCGTTTTGTAGTGTTCAGTTTTTCCATTAAAATGACGAACACTTACCACGCCGCATCTTGGTCCGATCCTTACTCTTCGTCCAATTCAGCGCTCTCTCGCGCTCTCTCCCTCTTCTCCCTCCCTCTCTCCTTGGAGGGAGGGAGATTAAAGGGAACAAGGGAGACAGGGAGAGATTAAGAGGAGAAGAGGAGGAGGATAAGGAAGATTTACAACCTAAAGAATTGAGACTGAATGTTGGGAATGGGCCTCAGTGGGATTCTCACTCTCTTTCTTTTCTCTCTTTCTCTCGGTCTCTTCTGCTTAATTAATTTCTCCTTCCTCTTTGTACTGTTCTCTTTTCTCCATTTGTTATGGTACTCAGCTAGACTAGGGATTCACTGCAACTCAAAAGACAATGTTCTCGATCCCTTTGCATTTTAGTGAAGGAGAAAGAGTGACAGGAGATAGAGAGTGAGTCACAGATAGGCGAAGACAGAAGACACTTTGAGAGGGTCCGACACACCATTAGCGTTTGCTAGCCGAGAGTACTCAGTGGAATCGCGTGAATAATGTGGACAGTCAGACGTCCACAGAGGGTGGTCCCTCAAACACAGCTCGCTGAACGATACCTCTCTGTTCCTGACGGTACAGCCATATTGAACTGATACCTCTCTGTTCCTGACGGTACAGCCATATTGAACTGATACCTCTCTGTTCCAGATGGTACAGCCATATTGAACTGATACCTCTCTGTTCCTGATGGTACAGTCATATTGAACTGATACCTCTCTGTTCCTGATGGTACAGCCATATTGAACTGATACCTCTCTGTTCCTGATGGTACAGCCATATTGAACTGATACCTCTCTGTTCCTGATGGTACAGTCATATTGAACTGATACCTCTCTGTTCCTGATGGTACAGCCATCCGCAGGCATTTGAGTAGAATTGCGTGAACTGAAATTAGAATGCCTGCCTTAGATTAGCCTAATCTTTTTCATAACAATGATTTGGGTTAAGGAGGTGTAATTGCACTGTGTGCTTATTATCTGTGGTGGGATTAGCGGGACTGTAGGTCTACTTCCTGCCAGAGGCATTATTACATGACTCTGCTAACCATTTAGACTGACCTAGAAAGACTGGAGCAACCAATACCTCTGCAACTGTCTCTCTGCCAATCTTCCCCTCAGACAGACACACACACACACACACACACACACACACACACACACACACACACACACACACACGCACACACGTAGACGCACACACGCAGACGCACACACACACACACACACACACACACACACACACACACACACACACACACACACACACACACACACACACACACACACACACACACACACACACACACACACACACACACACACACACACACACACACACACACACTATCAGGTAGAGATTCAATCAACCCCTGAACTAGGCAATCAACTTCCTTGGTGTCACAGCTTCTTTCATTATTTTTTCAATGCCAGATGGTTTTGGTTGATCCAGATTCTGTTGAATCGATTTAATAAGATATCTTAGTTGTAAGAAACTAAAGAAATTGATTTTTCGGATAACGCACATTTTTCTTGAAATTCATTGAATGACAGTAGAGAGCCATTATATACATATGCTCAACATTCATGATGCCACTTTGGAACCAGGACAAAATAGGTATTATTATTATTATATTATTATTATTATTATAGGTATTATTGTCATTAAACGCTGGAGGAAGGTGGGTTTGTTCCAAATACGGGTGCATGGCGATATTGGTTTCTTCCATTTCATGAATTTATGTACATTTTCCGAAATACGAATTGAATTAAAAATCATTTAATTGTCTGTTTTTTTTCTTTAAAGTAGTAAATATATATTCTAAATCATAGGCTTCAATACACCTTCAACACTCCTTCAATACCCCTTCAACACTCCTTCAACACTCCTCCAATACACCTTCAATACTCCTTCAATACCCTTCAACACTCCTCCAATACTCCTTCAACACTCCTCCAATACTCTTTCAATAATACTTCAATACTCCTTCAAAACTCCTCCAATACACCTTCAACACTCCTCCAATACTCCTTCAACACTCCTCCAATACACCTTCAATACTCCTTCAACACTCCTTCAACACTCCTTCAACACTCCTCCAATACTCTTTCAACACTCCTCCAATACACCTTCAATACTCCTTCAACACTCCTTCAACACTCCTTCAACACTCCTCCAATACTCTTTCAACACTCCTTCAGTACTCCCCAATACTCATTCAACACTCCATAAATACTCCTTCAACACTCCTCCAATACACCTTCAATACTCCTTCAACACTCCTTCAACACTCCTTCAACACTCCTCCAATACTCTTTCAGCACTCCTTCAGTACTCCCCCAATACTCATTCAACACTCCATAAATACTCCTTCAACACTCCTCCAATACTCCTTCAACACTCCTCCAATACTCATTCAACACTCCTTCAGTACTCCTTCAATACTCCTTCAATACTCCTTCAACACTCCTTCAACACTCCTCCAATGCTCTTTCAATAATACTTCAATACTCCTCCTACACTCTTCCAATACAACTTCAACACTCCGTCAATACTCCTTCAACACTCCATCAATACTCCTTCAACACTTCTTCAATACTTCTTCAACACTCCGCCAATGCTCCTTCAACACTCCTCCAATACTCCTTCAGCACTCTTTCAACACTGCTCCAATACTCCTTCAATAATACTTCAACACTCCTCCAATACTCCTTCAATAATCCTTCAACACTCCTCCAATACTCCTTCAACAGTCCTCCAAGCACAAAGATCATCTGCTGTACTCCTTCAACACTCCTCAAATGCTCCTTCAATACTCCTTCAACACTCCTTCAACACTCCTTCAACACTACTCCAGCACTCTTTCAACACTGCTCCAATACTCCTTCAACAATACTTCAACACTCATCCAATACTCCTTCAACAGTCCTCCAAGCACAAAGATAATCTGCTGCCCGTTGTTTACCCTCTTGAAACTCTGGGGGCGCTATTTCATTTTTGGATGAAAAACGTTCCCGTTTCAAACAAGATATTTTGTCACAAAAAGATGCTCGACTATGCATAGAATTGATAGCTTTGGAAAGAAAACACTCTGACGTTTCCAGAACTGCAAAGATATTCTCTGTGCGTGCCCTAGAACGTGAGCTACAGGCAAAACCAAGATGAAACGGCATCCAGGAAATCAGCAGGATTTTTGAGGCTCCGTTTTCCATTGTCTCCTTATATGGCTGTGAATGCGAGAGGAATGAGCCTGCCCTTTCTGTCGTTTCCCCAAGGTGTCTGCAGCATTGTGACGTATTTGTAGGCATATCATTGGAAGATTGACCATAAGAAACCACATTTACCAGGTGTCCGCCCGGTGTCCTGCGCCGAAATTGGTGCGCAAACCTCAGCTGCAAGTATTTTTCCATGGAATTCAGAGAAGAAAGCAGGCTTCCACGAACGATATATCAGTGAAGAGATATGTGAAAAAAAACACCTTGAGGATTGATTCCAAACAACATTTGCCATGTTTCGGTCGATATTATGGAGTTAATTCAGAAAAAGTTTGACGTTGTTGGTGACTGAATTTTCGGTTAGTTTCGGTAGCCAAATGTGATGTACAAAACGGAGCGATTTCTCCTACACAAAGATTCTTTCAGGAAAAACTGAACATTTGCTATGTAACTGAGAGTCTCCTCATTGAAAACATCCGAAGCTCTTCAAAGGTAAATGATTTTATTTATTTGGTTATCTGGTTTTTGTGAAAATGTTGCGTGCTAAATGCTACTCAAAATGATAAGCTAGCTTTGCATACTCTTACACAAATTAGTGAATTGCTATGGTTCAAAAGCATATTTTGAAAATCTGAGATGACAGTGTTGTTAAGAAAAGGCTAAGCTTGAGAGCAGGCGCATTATTTTCATTTTATTTGCGATTTTCAGAAATCGTTAACGTTGATTATGCTAATGAGCCTGAGGCTTTATTCACGATCCCGGATCCGGGATGGGGAGTATCAAGAGGTTATTAAGTGAACACAGTTGTACAGTACATTTTCATATGAGGTAGTCCAATTATTTTCTTAAAGAAGTTGGATGGAATTGAAACTGGTAAGGCTTGAAATAAATACATTAACCTTAGTAATATATTAATTTTCATTATGTTAACATAGAAATAGTTCTCCATCTCTACCTAACATAGAAATAGGGAGAGTTCTCCATTTTTATTTTATTTTAACTAGGCAAGTCATTTTAAGAACAAACTCTTATTTTCAATGACGACCTAGTTAACTCCCTGTTCAGGGGCAGAATGACAGATTTGTACCTTGTCAGCTCGGGGGTTTGAACTTGCAACCTTCCGGTTACTAGTCCAATGCTCTAACCACTAGGATACCCTGCCGCCCCTGGACATCGGCTTCAATCTAGTAAAGGAGAATAGTTTATTATAAAGGCCTTCTCTAAATTGCATGCTATCAATACACCCATATATTTCATATGTGTCTTTGTCCATTTCCACTGAAATGCACTTTCCAAGCTGGAAAAGTCATAATTAGAAAAGGGCATTATTTCAGTTTTCTCCCAATTCACTTTTAATGCTGATACAGCACCATGTTTCCAACAGTTGGAAACTAAATCATCTCTCTTCACCAGATTGAACCATGGATTCTAATTATTGATGCTCAGGCTTCTGTGACTAAAGCAAATACATAGCTGGACAAAGTGCATCCCTGTCTGGTCCCTCTTGATAACTTAATGATACTGTCGCTTTTTGAATAAACAAGTTCCTGATTTGACGATTTATATTGAAAAATTGGGAGAGATTGTCTAAAAACATCCTTTTCCTTATTAACCCTGTTTGATAAAAGTTCATACACTTTTGTATTACTATTTCTATGTGAAAAGCCAATATTTTTGCAATGATTTTATAATCCACATTCAAAAGTCTGCATCACAATGAATCCTGATATATTTTTTTTAAAGTAGAGGTGATTGTAGCCAGACAAGGTAATTGTAATCCAAACAGTTTGCTCTAGAGCTGCTGTGAGCATAATTTACATAAGCTTTAGTAATTTGGGATGTCTGTAAAATTCCACTCGGAATCCATCATTGCACGGAGATTTCTCATTTTGTAGAATATTAATGGCCTCCTCCAGCTCACCTAGGGAAATATTTGTATCCATATAAATAGTATCTGGTTCACTTATAATTGGTAAATTGGCCTGAGTAAGGAAATTGTCTATATCTCGTTGAGCTTTTGTTTTCAGATTGATACAGTTTCTGTTGTGGATGGTATGTTTCTCGTCCTCTTTCTTAATTTTCCAAGCAAGCATTTCCCCCACACTTACACCTTGTTCACCGTATTGTTGATTTCATTTGTTGTTTGGATTTCAGGACAGCAATCTCTACAGAGCAGATGTTTATAATATTGTATTCAAGTTTCAACGTATTCAACTGTTGAAGGGTATCAACATTTCTATCTGTTTTATTTCTACGTGATGGATTTTCTTTTTCTGTTATTTCTAATTCTTTATTGGTCTTTTCTTTTTGTGAAGAGTAAGACATGATACAGCATGAGCGGTTGGGAATACTTCCTTCTCTACATTTATTTCCAAAAACATGTCTGTGTGTTGAGAAGTGAGGTAAACTCCCTATCTATAAGTAACATGGTGTTGTATCGCCATGTCTTTGTTATAGTTATGTTATACACACATATATATATATATATATATATATATATATATATATATATATATATATATATATATATATATATATATATCTATATATATATATAGCTTTGTTGCCATAGGAGGTTAAAGCTTAACACCTTTCTAGCACAGGCGTTCCGCTAGCGGAACCCTTCGACAACATTCTGCTGCTTTCTAGCGCAGGCGTTGCGCTAGCGGAACCCTTCGACAACATTCTGCTGCTTTCTAGCGCAAGCGTTCCGCTAGCGGAACCCTTCGACAACATTCTGCTGCTTTCTAGCGCAGGCGTTCTGCTAGCGGAACCCTTCGACAACATTCCGCTGAAAAGGCAGTGTGTGACATTCAAAAATATTTTCCCGAAATATGTAACTTTCACACATTAACAAGTCCAATACAGCAAATGAAAGATAAACTTCTTGTTAATCTACCCATCGTGTCCGATTTCAAAAGGCTTTACAGCGAAAGCACAACATATGATTATGTTAGGTCAGAGCCAAGTCACAAAAACACACAGCCATTTTTCAAGCCAAAGATAGGAGTCACAAAAAGCGGAAATGTAGATCAAATTAATCATTACCCTTTGATGATCTTCATCAGATGACACTCATAGTACATCATGTTACACAATATGTATGTTTTGTTCGATAATGTGCATATTTATATCCAACAATCTCAGTGGTGAATGTCTGTTCCTCCTGAGGCAGGGGACGAGGAGCGCGCAGGATTTCGCCTTGGACTTTCAGACCCTGGCCGCCAGCGCGGGATGGAACAATAGGGCCCTAATCGATCACTACCGGTGCAGTCTGCGCGAGGACGTCCGTCGGGAGTTGAGCTGTCGAGACACGATCCTCACATTGGACCAGCTGGTGGACCTGTCTATCCAGCTGGACAACCTGCTGACTGCCCGCGGACATCCGGATCGGGACCTGTCAGTTCCATCCGCCAGCACCTCCGCTCCAATGCCCGTGGAGCTGGGAGGTGCTGGACGACCGGAAGAGGGCCATTCCCTGCACCATCTGTGGCCGCAGAGGACACACTGCTGGTCAGGGAGTCGAGGCAGCAGCCAGGGCACTATCTTGTCATCCCAGGTGAGTTGGCACCAGGCTCACCCAGAGCTTCCTGTTGCTCACATGTATGTGTTTATGTCATTTCCTGAGTTTCCCCGCATTCTGTAATCATTTCTGGGCCTTTTTTTATCTATGAGAATTCATACTCCTCTTAGAGTATGTGGAGTGGAGTGGAGGAGAATAGATTGGAGGAGAATAGCAGCGGTAGAAAAAGCACTGAATTGTTTTTTTTTTTTTTTTTTACAGAAAATGTGAGTCACTCCAGTACAATACTACTTGAGTAAAAGTCTAAAAGCATTTGATTTTAAAAACTTAAGTAGCAAAAGTAAATGTAATTTCAAAAAATATATTTGCAAATAAATTCATTAAACATCCTACAATGTGATTTTCAAGATTTTTTCTCATTTTGTCTGTCATAGTTGAAGTGTACCTATGATGAAAATTACAGGCCTCTCTCATCTTTTTAAGTGGGAAAACTTGCACAATTGGTGGCTGACTAAATACTTTTTTGCCCCACTTTAAGTATCAAAAGTTGAGTGGTTGCTAGATCGAATCCCCGAGTTGAAAACGTACAAATCTGTCGTTCTGCCCCTGAATAAGGCAGCTTCCCACTGTTCCTAGGCTATCATTGTAAATAAGAATTGTTCTTAACTGACTTGCCTAGTTAAATAAAAATATTATATTCCTTACATAAAGCAGACTGCACCGTTTTCTTGTTTTTTTAGCCAATGGCACACTCCAGAGAGTGGGGGAGTGAGAGAGAGACACAAGGGAGGGGAGAGACATGAAAGGGGGAGAGAGAGTACAATAAGTGACTGTAGGAGAGGTGATGGATCGAGAGGGGATGTTGGTGGAGAGAGAGGGAGAGGACGCGAGAGGAGGAGAGAGAGAGAGAGAGGGAGAGAGAGAGAGAGAGAGGATGAGAGAGGAGGAGGAGAGAGAGAGAGAGAGGGAGAGGATGAGAGAGAGGAGAGAGAGAGAGAGAGAGAGAGAGAGAGGAGGATAGAGAGAGAGAGAGGGAGAGGATGAGAGAGGAGGAGAGAGAGAGAGATAGAGAGAGATAGAGAGAGAGAGAGTGGAAGAGGACGAGAGAGGAGGAGAGAGAGAGGGAGAGGAGAGAGAGAGAGAGAGAGAGAGAGAGAGAGAGAGAGAGTGGGAGAGGACGAGAGAGGAGGAGAGAGAGAGAGTGGGAGAGGAGGAGAGAGGAGGAGAGAGAGAGAGATAGAGAGAGAGAGAGAGAGAGGGAGAGGACGAGAGAGAGAGAGAGAGAGAGAGAGAGAGAGAGAGAGAGAGAGAGAGAGAGAGAGAGAGAGAGAGAGAGATCGAGAGAGAGAGGGAGAGGACGAGAGAGAATGTGTGGGTTAAAAAAGTTATGTTTCTTCTCTGTGTTGAGTTGAGGGGTGCGATCAGTCCCCTTTCCTTGCCTCTCGTGGAATGCGAGGGCGGATTCCAGTGCTTATTGGTGTCCCCCTACCTCCCATTTCCATCCCCCTCTTGAGGTATTCTTGTCCATGACTCACCCGTCCCAGCACTGAGGGGTATGTAACTGTTCTCAACATGGGCTCCTAAAAAAAGGAAACAAGAGAGAAAGAGAGAGTGAGAGAGAGAGAGAGAGAGACAGAGAGATAGAGAGATAGAGAGACAGAGACAGAGACAGAGACAGAGACAGAGACAGACACAGACACAGACACAGAGACAGAGACAGAGACAGAGAGAGAGAGCAAAACAACATTTCTGGAACTTATTGAGCATTTCTCAGAATCATGACCCTGAAGGTAAAAATTACTTTGGTTTGTTTTTATTGTTGTCATAACTGCTATTATTATTATTATTTTATTATCCAGTCCTGGCTGTCTCCTTCTATAGACTGAGGCATTAACCTGTCTGGCCCACCCGGGACGCAACCGCACCCCCTGCCAACAATAAATGCAAATGCACTACGCCAAATGCTAATAGCACTCGTTAAAACTCAAACGTTCATTAAAATTCACATGCAGGGTACTCAATTCAAGCTACACTCGTTGTGAATCTAGCCAACGAGTCAGATTTGTAAAATGCTTTTCGGCGAAAGCATGAGTAGCTATTATCTGATAGCAAGCAACACGCCGAAATACCAGAAGGGGAAGTCACAACAAAGGAATTAGCGTAGCCGGCGCTACACAAAACGCAGAAATAAAATATAAAACATTCATTACCTTTGACGAGATTCTTTGTTGGCCCTCCTATATGTCCCATAAACATCACAATTGGGTCTTTTTTTTCGATTAAATCGGTCCTTGTGTACCCAAAATGTCCATTTATGAAGACCGTCAGATCCAGTAAAAACACATTTTTTAAACGCAACGTAATTTTTTTAAATTAAAAAAGTTGCCTATAAACTTTGACAAAACACTTCAAACTACTTCTGTAATCCAACTTTAGGTATTACTAAACGTTAATAAACGATCAAATTGATCACGGAGCGATCTGTATTCAATAGGCACAAGTTTGGGAAACGTAGTCAACTTTTCCGGTTCCATTGTTTACAGCTGTGGACTTGACAACCGGATGTGGCTATTACTCAGATGACCAACGATTTAGTTGAATCGAAATCACAACACTGGCGACATCGTGTGGAAGCTATAGGAACTGTATCCTCAGCCTTAAGTATGTTTCCTTCCAATAGACAATACATGGACTGGCGGATTGATTTTTTCTCCGTCGATTTAGTGACCAGGTTTTCTGGCGATTTTGACCACGGAACTCGTTCTGTTATATTCACAGACACCATTGAACCAGTTCTAGAAACTTCAGAGTGTTTTCTATGCACACATACTAATCATATGCATATACTATATTCCTGGCATGAGTAGCAGGACGTTGAAATGTTGCGCGATTTTTAACAGAATGTTGAAAAAAGTAGCCCGATCTCTAAGAGGATTTATTAAAGGAGCTCACAGCCCTGTCTGTTTCCTTCTATAGACTGAGGCATTAAAGGATCTCACAGCCCTGTCTGTTTCCTTCTATAGGCTGAGGCATTATAGGATCTCACAGCCCTGTCTGTTTCCTTCTATAGGCTGAGGCATTATAGGATCTCACAGCCCTGTCTGTTTCCTTCTATAGGCTGAGGCATTAAAGGAGCTCACAGTCCTGTCTGTTTCCTTCTATAGACTGAGGCATTAAAGGAGCTCACAGTCCTGTCTGTTTCCTTCTATAGACTGAGGCATTAAAGGAGCTCACAGTCCTGTCTGTTTCCTTCTATAGGCTGAGGCATTAAAGGAGCTCACAGCCCTGTCTGTTTCCTTCTATAGGCTGAGGCATTATAGGATCTCACAGCCCTGTCTGTTTCTTTCTATAGAGTGAGGCATTCAAGGAGCTCACAGTCCTGTCTGTTCCCCTTATAGACTGAGACATTAGAGGATCTCACAGTCCTGTCTGTTCCCCTTATAGGCTGAGACATTAGAGGATCTCACAGTCCTGTCTGTAACCCTTATAGGCTGAGACATTAGAGGATCTCACAGTCCTGTCTGTAACCCTTATAGGCTGAGACATTAGAGGATCTCACAGTCCTGTCTGTAACCCTTATAGGCTGAGACATTAGAGGATCTCACAGTCCTGTCTGTTCCCCTTATAGACTGAGACATTAGAGGATCTCACAGTCCTATTATATTGTATATGTTATTATATCCTGTAGTCTGAATGAGTTTTAAGCTGCAGGGTGATGGCAGGGAGAATGTCTTGCTGAGGTGACAATAGCTCTGTCTGTGTGTTGTCACTTAGTGAGTTGTCCTAGCGCATGTCAGTGACCCTCTCCCTTCTCTACTTATTGGAAATCCTGTGTGTGTGTGTGTGTGTGTGTGTGTGGTGTGGTGTGGTGTGGTGTGTGTGTGGTGTGGTGTGGTGTGTGGTGTGGTGTGGTGTGACGTACGATACAGTAACATGAAGTCAGTTTGACTGTCAGACATGGCAGAGGTCAGAGGGCACAAAACCCCTTACCCTGCTTGATGAGGGAGGACCATGGGACGAGAATGAGAGAGTGGGGGGAGGGACATGAAGAGACAGAACGACTGGAGTGGTGAGAAGAGAGATCGGAAAGAGAATGAGAGTGGGAGAAGAAGATACTGAGAGTGGGAGAGAGTGGGAGAGGGAGAGACTGAGTGGGAGAGGGAAAGAATGAGAATGGGAGTGGGAGGGAGGGAGGGAGGGAGAATGGGAGTGGGAGGGAGGGAGGGAGGGAGAATGGGAGTGGGAGGGAGGGAGGGAGGGAGGGGGAATGGGAGAGAAATAGAGGAATGGTAGACAACAATATGTGGATATAAAGGGTTGATGAGGGAGGGAGGGGAAAGAGGAAAAGGGAGGGAGGAAGGAAGAGAGGGAAAGAGTGAAAGAAGGTGGGAAACACATGTCCCAGAATCCCATGCTATTTAACAGAGAGCATTACCAATGTGAGCTGATAGAATGTTAGAGAAGAGGGGAACGTGACAGCAGGTGTGTGTGTGCAGACAGATATGTGACTGATCGTAAGCAGGAATATACTCGATGTGCTGTAATATCAAGCAGACTTTCCACGCAGGACTTTTTCTTTACTGACAGATGAAAAACTGCCTCTTCAGACCAGGATCCTGGGGATAGCATTATACCGTAGTACGTACACTGTTGTAATTGAAAACTGTGAATTAGTATTATAGTATGTGTAGTATAGGAGTAGTATTTTTTTAGGATCTTTGTCTTCCTTCCAAATATGGAGATTTAACTAGAACACATTTCTATTGGATGCTCGACACACTAGATGATCAACTTTAATGTAATTTGATCTATTTGTAAATTGAGACATTCTTAACACAAACACATATACACACACACACACGCACACACACACACACACACACACACACACACACACACACACACACACACACACACACACACACACACACACACACACACACACACACACACACACACACACACACACACACACACACACACACACACACACACACCATGTGGTCTGCCTGCTGAGGGGCCTACCTGGGACTCCTCTGGGAGTGTCTGAGAGAGACGGACAGAAGACGGGAGAGACTTAAAAGAGAGAAAAAGGGGAAGGAGATGTATCTCTACAAAGCCACCTGTTCAGACATCCCTAACCCAAAGCACAAGGGAGCCTCCAAACGAGCGGACAGGGGCCCAGGGGGAGCGGCAGGACAGGGGGGTCAGGGTGGCCAAGGAAGGAAATGTCAGCAGGGTTCGGCGAGGCCCGGGGCAAGACCCTACACCCCTCTTATGCTGTGCGGTGGACTGAGAGCCAACACCCCTCTGGAGGTCAAACAACTGGAGGAGTTTCTCAATGTCCACGCTCTGTCACTACAGGACACTGTGATGAACCAGACCCACATGGCCTACAGGTAATACTCCACGTACTGGTGTGTGTGTGTGTGTGTGTCGTTAACGCTGAGCAACGTTGTGCAAATGGCATACAGGGGTCTGTGTGTGTATGTGTGTGTGTGTGTTTGCGGTAAGTCATTAGTATTGGAAGTAGGGGAGCTGATGCTGTCCACCCTGTTGGTTTAACCGGTGTTTGAAAATGTGACACGGATACGGGAAAGGGGGATATCTCGTCAGTTACACAACTGACTGCATTCAATGGAAATGTGTCTTCTGCATTTAACCCCCAACCCCTCTGAATCAGAGAGGTGCTGGAGGGGCTGCCTTAATCAATGTCCATGTCATCGGTGGCCAGGGAGCAGTTGATGTCGTTGTTGTTGTTGTCGTTGTTGTTGATGTTGTTGTTGTTGTTGTTGTTGTTGATGTCGTTTTCGATGTTGTTGTTGTTGTTGCTGTTGTTGTTGTGGTTGTTGCTGTTGTTGTTGTGGTTGTTGTTGTTGTTGTGGTTGTTGTTGTGGTTGTTTCTGTTGTTGTTGTTGTTGTTGTTGTGGTTGTTTCTGTTGTTGTTGTTGTTGTTGCGGTATTATGGGACGGATTATAATGGCGTCCATTTTTCTTAAAAAAAAATCATTTAATACATCTTTTAAAAAATAATTTTAATAAATCTTTTTAAAAATAATTTAATAAATCTTTTTAAAAATCATTTAATAAATCTTTTTAAAAATCATTTAATAAATCTTTTAAAAAATAATTTAATAAATCTTTTTAAAAATAATTTATTATCGAATTATTACTAGAGGTGTTCTAATAACAATCTGGTTTTCTGTATTTGTTTAATCAAATGTTGATATGTAGATGTATTTTTCCGTATTAATTGTGTTTTCTAATGAAGCTTCGAACAATAGTTTGAGTTATGTAATGTCTACTTGGCCTGAAACCCTATTGGCCGTGCCTGCTCTGCCATTGGATGGTTACTGGTATGCCCAGTTGATGCCAGCTGGATGTTCTTATAGAGGTTTGTCTGCTATGTGGCATTGGGATGTCTGGCTGATTGCTACTGTAGTTTTCTCTAACTTGCAGTTGACAACAAGTTGGTGTGGGTGTTAGTTGTTGTGAACTAGCTGGTGTGGGTGATATTTGATGAGAACTAGCTGGTGTGGGTGTTAGTTGTTGAGAACTAGCTGATGTGGGTGATATTTGATGAGAACTAGCTGGTGTGGGTGATATTTGATGAGAACTAGCTGGTATGGGTGTTAGTTATTGAGAACTAGCTGTTGTGGGTGTTAGTTGATGAGAACTAGTTGATGTGGGTGTTAGTTGATGAGAACTAGCTTGTGTGGGTGTTAGTTGATGATATTTAGCTGGTGTGGGTGTTAGTTGATGAGAACGAGCTGGTGTGGGTGTTAGTTGATGAGAACTAGCTGGTGTGGGTGTTAGTTGGATTCCTGGGATATTGTGCATCCCCGCTAGAGAAGAGTTGTTCTCGTTGTGTGTGTGTGTGTGTGTGTGTGTGTGTGTGTGTGTGTGTGTGTGTGTGTGTGTGTGTGTGTGTGTGTGTGTTGTTAATAACTTTCTACTTTGGGAATCTAGGTGTTCTGTTTGTGGTTCATCACCTTGGTGACCGTATAGAGCAGCTGTATGTGTGTGTGTGTGTGTGTGTGTGTGTGTGTGTGTGTGTGTGTGTGTGTGTGTGTGTGTGTGTGTGTGTGTGTGTGTGTGTGTGTGTGTGTGTGTGTGTGTACTCTGGGTGTGTGTTGTCCAGTGATATATATTTTTACCTTGGTTATTGTTCTTTCTTTCCCGTCTCTAGAAACATACAACATGGCCGATTAGGGACGTTAACTTGGCCGTTTAGGGATGTTAACTTGTCCGTTTAGGGATGTTAACATGGCCGTTTAGGGACGTTAACATGGCCACCCGGGGATGTTAACATGGCCAGTCAGGGATGTTAACATGGTCGTTTAGGGATGTTAACATGGCCATCCAGGGATGTTAACATGGCCACCCAGGGATGTTAACATGGCCGTTTAGGGATGTTAACATGGCCACCCAGGGATGTTAACATGGCCACCCAGGGATGTTAACATGGCCACTCAGGGATGTTAACATGGCCACCCAGGGATGTTAACATGGCCACTCAGGGATGTTAACATGGCCACTCAGGGATGTTAACATGGCCGTTTAGGGATGTTAACATGGCCACCCAGGGATGTTAACATGGCCACCCAGGGATGTTAACATGGCCACTCAGGGATGTTAACATGGCCGCTCAGGGATGTTAACATGGCCAACCAGGGATGTTAACATGGCCACCCAGGGATGTTAACATGGCCACCCAGGGATGTTAACATGGCCACTCAGGGATTTTAACATGGCCACTCAGGGATGTTAACATGGCCGTTTAGGGATGTTAACATGGCCACTCAGAGATGTTAACATGGCCACCCAGGGATGTTAACATGGCCACCCAGGAATGTTAACATGGCCACCCAGGGATGTTAACATGGCCACCCAGGGATGTTAACATGGCCGTTTAGGGATGTTAACATGGCCGCTCAGGGATGTTAACATGGCCGCTCAGGGATGTTAACATGGCCACTCAGGGATGTTAACATGGCCGTTTAGGGATGTTAACATGGCCACTCAGGGATGTTAACATGGCCGTTTAGGGATGTTAACATGGCCACTCAGGGATGTTAACATGGCCGTTTAGGGATGTTAACATGGCCACTCAGGGATGTTAACATGGCCGCTCAGGGACATTAACATGGCCACCCAGGGATGTTAACATGGCCACTCAGGGATGTTAACATGGCCGCTCAGGGATGTTAACATGGCCACCCAGGGATGTTAACATGGCCGTATAGGGATGTTAACATGGCCACTCAGGGATGTTAACATGGCCGCTCAGGGATGTTAACTTGGTTGTTTAGGGATGTTAACATGGCCACCCAGGGATGTTAACATGGTCGTTTAGGGATGTTAACATGGCCGTTTAGGGATGTTAACATGGCCATTCAGGGATGTTAACATGGCCACCCAGGGATGTTAACATAGCCACTCAGGGATGTTAGCATGGCCGTTTAGGGATGTTAACATGGCCACTCAGGGATGTTAACATGGCCATCCAGGGATGTTAACATGGCCACCCAGGGATGTTAACATGGCCGTTTAGGGATGTTAACATGGCCACCCAGGGATGTTAACATGGCCACCCAGGGATGTTAACATGGCCACCCAGGGATGTTAACATGGCCACTCAGGGATGTTAACATGGCCGTTTAGGGATGTTAACATGGCCACTCAGGGATGTTAACATGGCCGTTTAGGGATGTTAACATGGCCACTCAGGGATGTTAACATGGCCACCCAGGGATGTTAACATGGCCACTCAGGGATGTTAACATGGCCACTCAGGGATGTTAACATGGCCGTTTAGGGATGTTAACATGGCCACCCAGGGATGTTAACATGGCCACCCAGGGATGTTAACATGGCCACCCAGGGATGTTAACATGGCCACTCAGGGATTTTAACATGGCCACTCAGGGATGTTAACATGGCCGTTTAGGGATGTTAACATGGCCACTCAGGGATGTTAACATGGCCACCCAGGGATGTTAACATGGCCACCCAGGAATGTTAACATGGCCACCCAGGGATGTTAACATGGCCACCCAGGGATGTTAACATGGCCGTTTAGGGATGTTAACATGGCCGCTCAGGGATGTTAACATGGCCGCTCAGGGATGTTAACATGGCCACTCAGGGATGTTAACATGGCCGTTTAGGGATGTTAACATGGCCACTCAGGGATGTTAACATGGCCGTTTAGGGATGTTAACATGGCCACTCAGGGATGTTAACATGGCCGTTTAGGGATGTTAACATGGCCACTCAGGGATGTTAACATGGCCGCTCAGGGACATTAACATGGCCACCCAGGGATGTTAACATGGCCACTCAGGGATGTTAACATGGCCGCTCAGGGATGTTAACATGGCCACCCAGGGATGTTAACATGGCCGTTTAGGGATGTTAACATGGCCACTCAGGGATGTTAACATGGCCGCTCAGGGATGTTAACTTGGTTGTTTAGGGATGTTAACATGGCCACCCAGGGATGTTAACATGGTCGTTTAGGGATGTTAACATGGCCGTTTAGGGATGTTAACATGGCCATTCAGGGATGTTAACATGGCCACATGGCCATTCAGGGATGTTAACATGGCCACCCAGGGATGTTAACATAGCCACTCAGGGATGTTAGCATGGCCGTTTAGGGATGTTAACATGGTCGTTTAGGGATGTTAACATGGCCGCTCAGGGATGTTAACATGGCCGCTCGGGGATGTTAACATGGCCGCCCAGGGATGTTAACATAGCCACTCAGGGATGTTAGCATGGCCACCCAGGGATGTTAACATGGCCACTCAGGGATGTTAACATGGCCACTCAGGGATGTTAACATGGCCGTTTAGGGATGTTAACATGGCCACCCAGGGATGTTAACATGGCCACCCAGGGATGTTAACATGGCCACTCAGGGATGTTAACATGGCCACTCAGGGATGTTAACATGGCCGTTTAGGGATGTTAACATGGCCACCCAGGGATGTTAACATGGCCACCCAGGGATGTTAACATGGCCACTCAGGGATGTTAACATGGCCGCTCAGGGATGTTAACATGGCCAACCAGGGATGTTAACATGGCCACCCAGGGATGTTAACATGGCCACCCAGGGATGTTAACATGGCCACTCAGGGATTTTAACATGGCCACTCAGGGATGTTAACATGGCCGTTTAGGGATGTTAACATGGCCACTCAGGGATGTTAACATGGCCACCCAGGGATGTTAACATGGCCACCCAGGAATGTTAACATGGCCACCCAGGGATGTTAACATGGCCACCCAGGGATGTTAACATGGCCGTTTAGGGACGTTAACATGGCCGCTCAGGGATGTTAACATGGCCGCTCAGGGATGTTAACATGGCCACTCAGGGATGTTAACATGGCCGTTTAGGGATGTTAACATGGCCACTCAGGGATGTTAACATGGCCGTTTAGGGATGTTAACATGGCCACTCAGGGATGTTAACATGGCCGTTTAGGGATGTTAACATGGCCACTCAGGGATGTTAACATGGCCGCTCAGGGACATTAACATGGCCACCCAGGGATGTTAACATGGCCACTCAGGGATGTTAACATGGCCGCTCAGGGATGTTAACATGGCCACCCAGGGATGTTAACATGGCCGTTTAGGGATGTTAACATGGCCACTCAGGGATGTTAACATGGCCGCTCAGGGATGTTAACTTGGTTGTTTAGGGATGTTAACATGGCCACCCAGGGATGTTAACATGGTCGTTTAGGGATGTTAACATGGCCGTTTAGGGATGTTAACATGGCCATTCAGGGATGTTAACATTGCCACCCAGGGATGTTAACATAGCCACTCAGGGATGTTAGCATGGCCGTTTAGGGATGTTAACATGGTCGTTTAGGGATGTTAACATGGCCGCTCAGGGATGTTAACATGGCCGCTCGGGGATGTTAACATGGCCGCCCAGGGATGTTAACATAGCCACTCAGGGATGTTAACATGGCCGTTTAGGGATGTTAACATGGCCGCTCAGGGATGTTAACATGGCCGCTCAGGGATGTTAACATGGCCGTTTAGGGATGTTTTTGTTGTCATTCAACGAGAGACGACTCATTTTCATGCACATTCTTTCATTGAAAAATACTGCACCAAACATGATTAGACTGGGGAGGGGAGAGCGTTCACTAATGTCCCTTTGTCCAAGACACTGAAGAGGTTGTCTGTGACTGTTCCATCACATTGAATGTGCAGCGTTCGACGTACACGTTGATTATCAGAGACCTTTATCAAAGTGGATGACAATCTGTAAAAAAAAAAAAAAAAAAGTAGAATAAATATATTGAATGACCGGCCCTTTTCATAGATATTTCAATCAATGTTTAACAAGAACAAAACAATACTATCAACATTTATCT
>NW_027008405.1:0-51401 GCF_036934945.1 Oncorhynchus masou masou | reverse complement strand
GCCATGTTAACATCCCTGAGTGGCCATGTTAACATCCCTGGGCGGCCATGTTAACATCCCTGGGTGGCCATGTTAATGTCCCTGAGCGGCCATGTTAACATCCCTGAGTGGCCATGTTAACATCCCTAAACGGCCATGTTAACATCCCTGAGAAGCCATGTTAACATCCCTAAACGGCCATGTTAACATCCCTGAGTGGCCATGTTAACATCCCTAAACGGCCATGTTAACATCCCTGAGTGGCCATGTTAACATCCCTGAGCGGCCATGTTAACATCCCTGAGCGGCCATGTTAACATCCCTAAACGGCCATGCTAGCATCCCTGAGTGGCTATGTTAACATCCCTGGGTGGCCATGTTAACATCCCTAAATGGCCATGTTAACATCCCTGAGTGGCTATGTTAACATCCCTGGGCGGCCATGTTAACATCCCCGAGCGGCCATGTTAACATCCCTGAGCAGCCATGTTAACATCCCTAAACGGCCATGTTAACATCCCTAAACGGCCATGTTAACATCCCTAAACGACCATGTTAACATCCCTGGGTGGCCATGTTAACATCCCTAAACGACAAAGTTAACATCCCTGAGCGCCCATGTTAACATCCCTGAGTGGCCATGTTAACATCCCTAAACGGCCATGTTAACATCCCTGGGTGGCCATGTTAACATCCCTGAGCGGCCATGTTAACATCCCTGAGTGGCCATGTTAACATCCCTGGGTGGCCATGTTAATGTCCCTGAGCGGCCATGTTAACATCCCTGAGTGGCCATGTTAACATCCCTAAACGGCCATGTTAACATCCCTGAGAAGCCATGTTAACATCCCTAAACGGCCATGTTAACATCCCTGAGTGGCCATGTTAACATCCCTAAACGGCCATGTTAACATCCCTGAGTGGCCATGTTAACATCCCTGAGCGGCCATGTTAACATCCCTGAGCGGCCATGTTAACATCCCTAAACGACCATGTTAACATCCCTGGGTGGCCATGTTAACATCCCTAAACGACCATGTTAACATCCCTGAGCGGCCATGTTAACATCCCTGAGTGGCCATGTTAATGTCCCTAAACGGCAATGTTAACATCCCTGAGTGGCCATGTTAATGTCCCTAAACGGCCATGTTAACATACCTGAGCGGCCATGTTAACATCCCTGGGTGGCCATGTTAACATCCCTGAGTGGCCATGTTAACATCCCTAAACGGCCATGTTAACATCCCTGAGTGGCAATGTTAACATCCCTGGGTGGCCATGTTAACATCCCTAAACGGCCATGTTAACATCCCTGAGCGGCCATGTTAACATCCCTAAGCGGCCATGTTAACATCCCTGAGTGGCCATGTTAACATCCCTAAATGGCCATGTTAACATCCCTAAACGGTCATGTTAACATCCCTGGGTGGCCATGTTAACATCCCTGAGTGGCCATGTTAACATCCCTAAACGGCCATGTTAACATCCCTGGGTGGCCATGTTAACATCCCTAAACGGCCATGTTAACATCCCTAAACGGCCATGTTAACATCCCTGAGTGGCCATGTTAACATCCCTGGGGGCCATGTTGACATCCCTAAACGGCCATGTTAACATCCCTGAGTGGCCATGTTAACATCCCTAAACAGCCATGTTAACATCCCTGGGTGGCCATGTTAACATCCCTAAACAGCCATGTTAACATCCCTGGGTGGCCATGTTAACGTCCCTGGGTGGCCATGTTAACATCCCTGAGTGGCCATGTTAACATCCCTGAGTTGCCATGTTAACATCCCTGAGTGGCCATGTTAACATCCCTGGGTGGCCATGTTAACATCCCTGGGTGGCCATGTTAACATCCCTGAGCGGCCATGTTAACATCCCTGAGTGGCCATGTTAACATCCCTGGGTGGTCATGTTAACATCCCTAAACGGCCATGTTAACATCCCTGAGTGGCCATGTTAACATCCCTGGGTGGCCATGTTAACATCCCTGAGTGGCCATGTTAACATCTATAATCGGCCATGTTAACATCCCTGAGTGGCAATGTTAACATCCCTGGGTGGCCATGTTAACATCCCTAAACGGCCATGTTAACATCCCTGAGTGGCCATGTTAACATCCCTAAACGGTCATGTTAACATCCCTGAGTGGCCATGTTAACATCCCTAAACGGCCATGTTAACATCCCTGAGTGGCCATGTTAACATCCCTAAACGGCCATGTTAACATCCCTGAGTGGCCATGTTAACATCGCTAAACGGCCATGTTAACATACCTGAGTGGCCATGTTAACATCCCTGAGTGGCCATGTTAACATCCCTAAACGGCCATGTTAACATCCCTGGGTGGCCATGTTAACATCCCTAAACGGCCATGTTAACATCCCTGAGTGGCCATGTTAACATCCCTAAACGACCATGTTAACATCCCTCGGTGGCCATGTTAACATCCCTAAACGGCAATGTTAACATCCCTAAACGGTCATGTTAACATCCCTGGGTGGCCATGTTAACATCCCTAAACGGCCATGTTAACATCCCTGGGTGGCCATGTTAACGTCCCTAAATGGCCATGTTAACATCCCTAAACGGTCATGTTAACATCCCTGGGTGGCCATGTTAACATCCCTGAGTGGCCATGTTAACATCCCTAAACGGCCATGTTAACATCCCTGGGTGGCCATGTTAACATCCCTAAACGGCCATGTTAACATCCCTAAACGGCCATGTTAACATCCCTGAGTGGCCATGTTAACATCCCTGGGGGCCATGTTGACATCCCTAAACGGCCATGTTAACATCCCTAAACAGCCATGTTAACATCCCTGGGTGGCCATGTTAACATCCCTAAACAGCCATGTTAACATCCCTGGGTGGCCATGTTAACGTCCCTGGGTGGCCATGTTAACATCCCTGAGTGGCCATGTTAACATCCCTGAGTTGCCATGTTAACATCCCTGAGTGGCCATGTTAACATCCCTGGGTGGCCATGTTAACATCCCTGGGTGGCCATGTTAACATCCCTGAGCGGCCATGTTAACATCCCTGAGTGGCCATGTTAACATCCCTGGGTGGCTATGTTAACATCCCTGGGTGGTCATGTTAACATCCCTAAACGGCCATGTTAACATCCCTGAGTGGCCATGTTAACATCCCTGGGTGGCCATGTTAACATCCCTGAGTGGCCATGTTAACATCCCTAATCGGCCATGTTAACATCCCTGAGTGGCCATGTTAACATCCCTAATCGGCCATGTTAACATCCCTAAACGGCCATGTTAACATCCCTGAGTGGCCATGTTAACATCCCTGGGTGGCCATGTTAACATCCCTGGGTGGCCATGTTAACATCCCTAAACGGCCATGTTAACATCCCTGGGTGGCCATGTTAACATCCCTGGATGGCCATGTTAACATCCCTAAACGACCATGTTAACATCCCTGACTGGCCATGTTAACATCCCCGGGTGGCCATGTTAACGTCCCTAAACGGCCATGTTAACATCCCTGGGTGGCCATGTTAACATCCCTAAACGGACAAGTTAACGTCCCTAAACGGCCATGTTGTATGTTTCTAGAGACGGGAAAGAAAGAACAATAACCAAGGTAAAAATATATATCACTGGACAACACACACCCAGAGTACACACACACACACACACACACACACACACACACACACACACACACACACACACACACACACACACACACACACACACACACACACACACACACACACACACACACACATACATACAGCTGCTCTATACGGTCACCAAGGTGATGAACCACAAACAGAACACCTAGATTCCCAAAGTAGAAAGTTATTAACAACACACACACACACACACACACACACACACACACAACGAGAACAACTCTTCTCTAGCGGGGATGCACAATATCCCAGGAATCCAACTAACACCCACACCAGCTAGTTCTCATCAACTAACACCCACATCAACTAGTTCTCATCAACTAACACCCACAACAGCTAGTTCTCAATAACTAACACCCATACCAGCTAGTTCTCATCAAATATCACCCACACCAGCTAGTTCTCATCAAATATCACCCACATCAGCTAGTTCTCAACAACTAACACCCACACCAGCTAGTTCTCATCAAATATCACCCACACCAGCTAGTTCACAACAACTAACACCCACACCAACTTGCTTGTCAACTGCAAGTTAGAGAAAACTACAGTAGCAATCAGCCAGACATCCCAATGCCACATAGCAGACAAACCTCTATAAGAACATCCAGCTGGCATCAACTGGGCATACCAGTAACCATCCAATGGCAGAGCAGGCACGGCCAATAGGGTTTCAGGCCAAGTAGACATTACTTAACTGTAAACTATTGTTCAAGCTTCATTAGAAAACACAATTAATACGGAAAAATACATCTACATATCAACATTTGATTAAACAAATACAGAAAACCAGATTGTTATTAGAACACCTCTAGTAATAATTCGATAATAAATTATTTTTAAAAAGATTTATTAAATTATTTTTAAAAAGATTTATTAAATGATTTTTAAAAAGATTTATTAAATGATTTTTAAAAAGATTTATTAAATTATTTTTAAAAAGATTTATTAAAATTATTTTTTAAAAGATTTATTAAATTATTTTTTTTTAAGAAAAAAATGGACGCCATTATAATCCGTCCCATAATACCGCAACAACAACAACAACAACAGAAACAACCACAACAACAACAACAACAACAACAGAAACAACCACAACAACAACCACAACAACAACAACAACCACAACAACAACAGCAACAACCACAACAACAACAGCAACAACAACAACAACATCGAAAACGACATCAACAACAACAACAACAACATCAACAACAACGACAACAACAACAACGACATCAACTGCTCCCTGGCCACCGATGACATGGACATTGATTAAGGCAGCCCCTCCAGCACCTCTCTGATTCAGAGGGGTTGGGGGTTAAAATGCAGAAGACACATTTCCATTGAATGCAGTCAGTTGTGTAACTGACGAGATATCCCCATTTCCGTGGTCCGTGTCACATTTTCAAACACCGGTTAAACCAACAGGGTGGACAGCATCAGCTCCCCTACTTCCAATACTAATGACTTACCTGCAAACACACACACACATACACACACAGACCCCTGTATGCCATTTGCACAACGTTGCTCAGCGTTAACACACACACACACACCAGTACGTGGAGTATTACCTGTAGGCCATGTGGGTCTGGTTCATCACAGTGTCCTGTAGTGACAGAGCGTGGACATTGAGAAACTCCTCCAGTTGTTTGACCTCCAGAGGGGTGTTGGCTCTCAGTCCACCGCACAGCATAAGAGGGGTGTAGGGTCTTGCCCCGGGCCTCGCCGAACCCTGCTGACATTTCCTTCCTTGGCCACCCTGACCCCCCTGTCCTGCCGGTCCCCCTGGGCCCCTGTCCGCTCGTTTGGAGGCTCCCTTGTGCTTTGGGTTAGGGATGTCTGAACAGGTGGCTTTGTAGAGATACATCTCCTTCCCCTTTTTCTCTCTTTTAAGTCTCTCCCGTCTTCTGTCCGTCTCTCTCAGACACTCCCAGAGGAGTCCCAGGTAGGCCCCTCAGCAGGCAGACCACATGGTGTGTGTGTGTGTGTGTGTGTGTGTGTGTGTGTGTGTGTGTGTGTGTGTGTGTGTGTGTGTGTGTGTGTGTGTGTGTGTGTGTGTGTGTGTGTGTGTGTGTGTGTATATGTGTTTGTGTTAAGAATGTCTCAATTTACAAATAGATCAAATTACATTAAAGTTGATCATCTAGTGTGTCGAGCATCCAATAGAAATGTGTTCTAGTTAAATCTCCATATTTGGAAGGAAGACAAAGATCCTAAAAAAATACTACTCCTATACTACACATACTAACTACTAATTCACAGTTTTCAATTACAACAGTGTACGTACTTTACGGTATAATACTATCCCCAGGATCCTGGTCTGAAGAGGCAGTTTTTCATCTGTCAGTAAAGAAAAAGTCCTGCGTGGAAAGTCTGCTTGATATTACAGCACATCGAGTATATTCCTGCTTACGATCAGTCACATATCTGTCTGCACACACACACCTGCTGTCACGTTCCCCTCTTCTCTAACATTCTATCAGCTCACTTTGGTAATGCTCTCTGTTAAATAGCATGGGATTCTGGGACATGTGTTTCCCTCCTTCTTTCACTCTTTCCCTCTCTTCCTTCCTCCCTCCCTTTCTCCTCTTTCCTCCCTCCCCTCATCAACCCTTTATATCCACATATTGTTGTCTACCATTCCTCTATTTCTCTCCCATTCCCCCTCCCTCCCTCCCTCCCACTCCCATTCTCATTCTTTCCCTCTCCCACTCAGTCTCTCCCTCTCCCACTCTCAGTATCTTCTTCTCCCACTCTCATTCTCTTTCCGATCTCTCTTCTCACCACTCCAGTCGTTCTGTCTCTTCCTGTCCCTCCCCCCACTCTCTCGTTCTCATCCCATGGTCCTCCCTCATCAAGCAGGGTAAGGGGTTTTGTGCCCTCTGACCTCTGCCATGTCTGACAGTCAAACTGACTTCATGTTACTGTATCGTACGTCACACCACACCACAGCACACCACACCACACACCACACCACACCACACACACACACCACACCACACCACACACACACACACACACACACACACACAGGATTTCCAAAAAGTAGAGAAGGGAGAGGGTCACTGACATGCGCTAGGACAACTCACTAAGTGACAACACACAGACAGAGCTATTGTCACCTCAGCAAGACATTCTCCCTGCCATCACCCTGCAGCTTAAAACTCATTCAGACTACAGGATATAATAACATACACAATATAATAGGACTGTGAGATCCTCTAATGTCTCAGCCTATAAGAGGAACAGACAGGACTGTGAGATCCTCTAATGTCTCAGTCTATAAGAGGAACAGACAGGACTGTGAGATCCTCTAATGCCTCAGCCTATAAGGGGAACAGACAGGACTGTGAGATCCTCTAATGTCTCAGTCTATAAGAGGTACAGACAGGACTGTGAGATCCTCTAATGTCTCAGTCTATAAGGGGTACAGACAGGACTGTGAGATCCTCTAATGCCTCAGCCTATAAGGGGAACAGACAGGACTGTGAGATCCTCTAATGTCTCAGCCTATAAGGGGAACAGACAGGACTGTGAGATCCTCTAATGTCTCAGTCTATAAGGGGTACAGACAGGACTGTGAGATCCTCTAATGTCTCAGTCTATAAGGGGTACAGACAGGACTGTGAGATCCTCTCAATGTCCTCTCAGCCTATAAGGGGAACAGACAGGACTGTGAGATCCTCTAATGTCTCAGCCTATAAGGGGAACAGACAGGACTGTGAGATCCTCTAATGTCTCAGCCTATAAGGGGTACAGACAGGACTGTGAGATCCTCTAATGTCTCAGCCTATAAGGGGAACAGACAGGACTGTGAGATTCTCTAATGTCTCAGCCTATAAGGGGAACAGACAGGACTGTGAGATCCTCTAATGTCTCAGCCTATAAGGGGAACAGACAGGACTGTGAGATCCTCTAATGTCTCAGCCTATAAGGGGAACAGACAGGACTGTGAGATCCTCTAATGTCTCAGCCTATAAGGGGAACAGACAGGACTGTGAGATTCTCTAATGTCTCAGCCTATAAGGGGAACAGACAGGACTGTGAGATCCTCTAATGTCTCAGCCTATAAGGGGAACAGACAGGACTGTGAGATCCTCTAATGTCTCAGCCTATAAGGGGAACAGACAGGACTGTGAGATCCTTTAATGCCTCACTCTATAGAAAGAAACAGACAGGGCTGTGAGATCCTATAATGCCTCAGCCTATAGAAGGAAACAGACAGGACTGTGAGCTCCTTTAATGCCTCAGCCTATAGAAGGAAACAGACAGGACTGTGAGCTCCTTTAATGCCTCAGTCTATAGAAGGAAACAGACAGGACTGTGAGCTCCTTTAATGCCTCAGCCTATAGAAGGAAACAGACAGGACTGTGAGCTCCTTTAATGCCTCAGTCTATAGAAGGAAACAGACAGGACTGTGAGCTCCTTTAATGCCTCAGCCTATAAGGGGAACAGACAGGACTGTGAGCTCCTTGAATGCCTCACTCTATAGAAAGAAACAGACAGGGCTGTGAGATCCTATAATGCCTCAGTCTATAGAAGGAAACAGACAGGACTGTGAGCTCCTTTAATGCCTCAGCCTATAGAAGGAAACAGACAGGGCTGTGAGATCCTATAATGCCTCAGCCTATAGAAGGAAACAGACAGGGCTGTGAGATCCTTTAATGCCTCAGTCTATAGAAGGAAACAGACAGGGCTGTGAGCTCCTTTAATAAATCCTCTTAGAGATCGGGCTACTTTTTTCAACATTCTGTTACACACACACACACACACACACACACACACACACACACACACACACACACACACACACACACACACACACACACACACACACACACACACACACACACACACACACACACACACACACACACACACACACACACACACACACACACACACACACACACACACACACACACACACACACATACAGCTGCTCTATACGGTCACCAAGGTGATGAACCACAAACAGAACACCTAGATTCCCAAAGTAGAAAGTTATTAACAACACACACACACACACACACACACACACAACGAGAACAACTCTTCTCTAGCGGGGATGCACAATATCCCAGGAATCCAACTAACACCCACACCAGCTAGTTCTCATCAACTAACACCCACATCAACTAGTTCTCATCAACTAACACCCACAACAGCTAGTTCTCAATAACTAACACCCATACCAGCTAGTTCTCATCAAATATCACCCACACCAGCTAGTTCTCATCAAATATCACCCACATCAGCTAGTTCTCAACAACTAACACCCACACCAGCTAGTTCTCATCAAATATCACCCACACCAGCTAGTTCACAACAACTAACACCCACACCAACTTGTTGTCAACTGCAAGTTAGAGAAAACTACAGTAGCAATCAGCCAGACATCCCAATGCCACATAGCAGACAAACCTCTATAAGAACATCCAGCTGGCATCAACTGGGCATACCAGTAACCATCCAATGGCAGAGCAGGCACGGCCAATAGGGTTTCAGGCCAAGTAGACATTACTTAACTCAAACTATTGTTCGAAGCTTCATTAGAAAACACAATTAATACGGAAAAATACATCTACATATCAACATTTGATTAAACAAATACAGAAAACCAGATTGTTATTAGAACACCTCTAGTAATAATTCGATAATAAATTATTTTTAAAAAGATTTATTAAATTATTTTTAAAAAGATTTATTAAATGATTTTTAAAAAGATTTATTAAATGATTTTTAAAAAGATTTATTAAATTATTTTTAAAAAGATTTATTAAAATTATTTTTTAAAAGATTTATTAAATTATTTTTTTTTAAGAAAAATGGACGCCATTATAATCCGTCCCATAATACCGCAACAACAACAACAACAACAGAAACAACCACAACAACAACAACAACAACAACAGAAACAACCACAACAACAACCACAACAACAACAACAACCACAACAACAACAGCAACAACCACAACAACAACAGCAACAACAACAACAACATCGAAAACGACATCAACAACAACAACAACAACAACATCAACAACAACGACAACAACAACAACGACATCAACTGCTCCCTGGCCACCGATGACATGGACATTGATTAAGGCAGCCCCTCCAGCACCTCTCTGATTCAGAGGGGTTGGGGGTTAAATGCAGAAGACACATTTCCATTGAATGCAGTCAGTTGTGTAACTGACGAGATATCCCCCTTTCCCGTATCCGTGTCACATTTTCAAACACCGGTTAAACCAACAGGGTGGACAGCATCAGCTCCCCTACTTCCAATACTAATGACTTACCGCAAACACACACACACACATACACACACAGACCCCTGTATGCCATTTGCACAACGTTGCTCAGCGTTAACGACACACACACACACCAGTACGTGGAGTATTACCTGTAGGCCATGTGGGTCTGGTTCATCACAGTGTCCTGTAGTGACAGAGCGTGGACATTGAGAAACTCCTCCAGTTGTTTGACCTCCAGAGGGGTGTTGGCTCTCAGTCCACCGCACAGCATAAGAGGGGTGTAGGGTCTTGCCCCGGGCCTCGCCGAACCCTGCTGACATTTCCTTCCTTGGCCACCCTGACCCCCCTGTCCTGCCGGTCCCCCTGGGCCCCTGTCCGCTCGTTTGGAGGCTCCCTTGTGCTTTGGGTTAGGGATGTCTGAACAGGTGGCTTTGTAGAGATACATCTCCTTCCCCTTTTTCTCTCTTTTAAGTCTCTCCCGTCTTCTGTCCGTCTCTCTCAGACACTCCCAGAGGAGTCCCAGGTAGGCCCCTCAGCAGGCAGACCACATGGTGTGTGTGTGTGTGTGTGTGTGTGTGTGTGTGTGTGTGTGTGTGTGTGTGTGTGTGTGTGTGTGTGTGTGTGTGTGTGTGTGTGTGTGTGTGTGTGTGTGTGTATATGTGTTTGTGTTAAGAATGTCTCAATTTACAAATAGATCAAATTACATTAAAGTTGATCATCTAGTGTGTCGAGCATCCAATAGAAATGTGTTCTAGTTAAATCTCCATATTTGGAAGGAAGACAAAGATCCTAAAAAAATACTACTCCTATACTACACATACTAACTACTAATTCACAGTTTTCAATTACAACAGTGTACGTACTACGGTATAATACTATCCCCAGGATCCTGGTCTGAAGAGGCAGTTTTTCATCTGTCAGTAAAGAAAAAGTCCTGCGTGGAAAGTCTGCTTGATATTACAGCACATCGAGTATATTCCTGCTTACGATCAGTCACATATCTGTCTGCACACACACACCTGCTGTCACGTTCCCCTCTTCTCTAACATTCTATCAGCTCACTTTGGTAATGCTCTCTGTTAAATAGCATGGGATTCTGGGACATGTGTTTCCCTCCTTCTTTCACTCTTTCCCTCTCTTCCTTCCTCCCTCCCTTTTCCTCTTTCCCCTCCCTCCCTCATCAACCCTTTATATCCACATATTGTTGTCTACCATTCCTCTATTTCTCTCCCATTCCCCCTCCCTCCCTCCCTCCCACTCCCATTCTCCCTCCCTCCCTCCCACTCCCATTCTCATTCTTTCCCTCTCCCACTCAGTCTCTCCCTCTCCCACTCTCTCCCACTCTCAGTATCTTTTTCTCCCACTCTCATTCTCTTTCCGATCTCTCTTCTCACCACTCCAGTCGTTCTGTCTCTTCATGTCCCTCCCCCCACTCTCTCGTTCTCGTCCCATGGTCCTCCCTCATCAAGCAGGGTAAGGGGTTTTGTGCCCTCTGACCTCTGCCATGTCTGACAGTCAAACTGACTTCATGTTACTGTATCGTACGTCACACCACACCACAGCACACCACACCACACCACACACCACACCACACCACACACACACACCACACCACACCACACCACACCACACCACACACACACACCACACCACACCACACCACACCACACCACACACACACACACACACAGGATTTCCAATAAGTAGAGAAGGGAGAGGGTCACTGACATGCGCTAGGACAACTCACTAAGTGACAACACACAGACAGAGCTATTGTCACCTCAGCAAGACATTCTCCCTGCCATCACCCTGCAGCTTAAAACTCATTCAGACTACAGGATATAATAACATATACAATATAATAGGACTGTGAGATCCTCTAATGTCTCAGTCTATAAGGGGAACAGACAGGACTGTGAGATCCTCTAATGTCTCAGCCTATAAGGGGAACAGACAGGACTGTGAGATCCTCTAATGTCTCAGCCTATAAGGGGTACAGACAGGACTGTGAGATCCTCTAATGTCTCAGCCTATAAGGGGTACAGACAGGACTGTGAGATCCTCTAATGTCTCAGCCTATAAGGGGAACAGACAGGACTGTGAGATCCTCTAATGCCTCAGCCTATAAGGGGTACAGACAGGACTGTGAGATCCTTTAATGCCTCACTCTATAGAAGGAAACAGACAGGACTGTGAGCTCCTTTAATGCCTCAGCCTATAGAAGGAAACAGACAGGGCTGTGAGATCCTTTAATGCCTCAGTCTATAGAAGGAAACAGACAGGACTGTGAGCTCCTTTAATGCCTCACTCTATAGAAAGAAACAGACAGGGCTGTGAGATCCTATAATGCCTCAGCCTATAGAAGGAAACAGACAGGACTGTGAGCTCCTTTAATGCCTCAGTCTATAGAAGGAAACAGACAGGGCTGTGAGCTCCTTTAATAAATCCTCTTAGAGATCGGGCTACTTTTTTCAACATTCTGTTAAAAATCGCGCAACATTTCAATGTCCTGCTACTCATGCCAGGAATATAGTATATGCATATGATTAGTATGTGTGCATAGAAAACACTCTGAAGTTTCTAGAACTGGTTCAATGGTGTCTGTGACTATAACAGAACGAGTTCCGTGGTCAAAATCGCCAGAAAACCTGGTCACTAAATCGACCGAGAAAAAATCAATCCGCCAGTCCATGTATTGTCTATTGGAAGGAAACATACTTAAGGCTGAGATTACAGTTCCTATAGCTTCCACACGGTGTCGCCAGTGTTGTGATTTCGATTCAACTAAATCGTTGGTCATCTGAGTAATAGCCACATCCGGTTGTCAAGTCCACAGCTGTAAACAATGGAACCGGAAAAGTTGGCTACGTTTCCCAAACTTGTGCCTATTGAATACAGATCGCTCCGTGATCAATTTGATCGTTTATTAATGTTTAGTAATACCTAAAGTTGGATTACAGAAGTAGTTTGAAGTGTTTTGTCAAAGTTTATAGGCAACTTTTTTAATTTAAAAAAATTACGTTGCGTTTAAAAAATGTGTTTTTACTGGATCTGACGGTCTTCATAAATGGACATTTTGGGTACACAAGGACCGATTTAATCGAAAAAAAAGACCCAATTGTGATGTTTATGGGACATATAGGAGGGCCAACAAAGAATCTCGTCAAAGGTAATGAATGTTTTATATTTTATTTCTGCGTTTTGTGTAGCGCCGGCTACGCTAATTCCTTTGTTGTGACTTCCCCTTCTGGTATTTCGGCGTGTTGCTTGCTATCAGATAATAGCTACTCATGCTTTCGCCGAAAAGCATTTTACAAATCTGACTCGTTGGCTAGATTCACAACGAGTGTAGCTTGAATTGAGTACCCTGCATGTGAATTTTAATGAACGTTTGAGTTTTAACGAGTGCTATTAGCATTTGGCGTAGTGCATTTGCATTTATTGTTGGCAGGGGGTGCGGTTGCGTCCCGGGTGGGCCAGACAGGTTAATGCCTCAGTCTATAGAAGGAGACAGCCAGGACTGGATAACAAAATAATAATAATAATAGCAGTTATGACAACAATAAAAACAAACCAAAGTAATTTTTACCTTCAGGGTCATGATTCTGAGAAATGCTCAATAAGTTCCAGAAATGTTGTTTTGCTCTCTCTCTCTGTCTCTGTCTCTGTCTCTGTGTCTGTCTCTGTCTCTGTCTCTGTCTCTCTATCTCTCTATCTCTCTGTCTCTCTCTCTCTCTCTCTCTCACTCTCTCTTTCTCTCTTGTTTCCTTTTTTTAGGAGCCCATGTTGAGAACAGTTACATACCCCTCAGTGCTGGGACGGGTGAGTCATGGACAAGAATACCTCAAGAGGGGGATGGAAATGGGAGGTAGGGGGACACCAATAAGCACTGGAATCCGCCCTCGCATTCCACGAGAGGCAAGGAAAGGGGACTGATCGCACCCCTCAACTCAACACAGAGAAGAAACATAACTTTTTTAACCCACACATTCTCTCTCGTCCTCTCCCTCTCTCTCTCGATCTCTCTCTCTCTCTCTCTCCCTCTTTCTCTCTCTCTCTCTCTCTCTCTCTCTCTCTCTCTCTCTCTCTCTACCTCTCCCTCTCTCTCTCTCTCTCTCTCTCTCTCTCTATCTCTCTCTCTCTCCCTCCTCTCTCCTCCTCTCCCCACTCTCTCTCTCTCCCTCTCTCGTCCTCTCCCACACTCTCTCTCTCTCTCTCTCTCTCTCTCTCTCTCTCTCTCTCTCTCTCTCTCTCTCTCTCTCTCTCTCTCTCTCTCTCTCTCTCTCTCTCTCTCTCTCTCTCTCTCTCCTCTCCTCCCCTCTCTCCCTCTCCCTCTCTCTCTCTCGCTCTATCTCTCTCTCTCCTCCTCTCTCCTCCTCTCCCACTCTCTCTCTCTCCTCCTCTCTCGTCCTCTCCCACTCTCTCTCTCTCTCTCTCTCTCTCTCTCTCTCTCTCCCTCTCCCTCTCTCTCTCCATCTCTCTCTCTCTCCTCCTCTCTCGTCCTCTCCCACTCTCTCTCTCTCTATCTCTCTCTATCTCTCTCTCTCTCCCTCTCTCATCCTCTCCCTCCCTCTCTCTCTCTCTATCCTCCCTCTCTCTCTCTCTCTCTCTCTCCCCTCCTCTCTCATCCTCTCCCTCTATCTCTCTCTCTCCCTCCTCCTCTCTCGTCCTCTCTCTCTCTCTCTCTCTCTCTCTCCTCCTCCTCTCGCGTCCTCTCCCTCTCTCTCCACCAACATCCCCTCTCGATCCATCACCTCTCCTACAGTCACTTATTGTACTCTCTCTCCCCCTTTCATGTCTCTCCCCTCCCTTGTGTCTCTCTCTCACTCCCCCACTCTCTGGAGTGTGCCATTGGCTAAAAAAACAAGAAAACGGTGCAGTCTGCTTTATGTAAGGAATATAATATTTTTATTTAACTAGGCAAGTCAGTTAAGAACAATTCTTATTTACAATGATAGCCTAGGAACAGTGGGTTAGCTGCCTTATTCAGGGGCAGAACGACAGATTTGTACGTTTTCAACTCGGGGATTCGATCTAGCAACCACTCAACTTTTGATACTTAAAGTGGGGCAAAAAAGTATTTAGTCAGCCACCAATTGTGCAAGTTTTCCCACTTAAAAAGATGAGAGAGGCCTGTAATTTTCATCATAGGTACACTTCAACTATGACAGACAAAATGAGAAAAAAAATCTTGAAAATCACATTGTAGGATGTTTAATGAATTTATTTGCAAATATATTTTTTGAAATTACATTTACTTTTGCTACTTAAGTTTTTAAAATCAAATGCTTTTAGACTTTTACTCAAGTAGTATTGTACTGGAGTGACTCACATTTTCTGTAAAAAAAAAAGACAATTCAGTGCTTTTTCTACCGCTGCTATTCTCCTCCAATCTATTCTCCTCCACTCCACTCCACATACTCTAAGAGGAGTATGAATTCTCATAGATAAAAAAAAGGCCCAGAAATGATTACAGAATGCGGGGGAAACTCAGGAAATGACATAAACACATACATGTGAGCAACAGGAAGCTCTGGGTGAGCCTGGTGCCAACTCACCTGGGATGACAAGATAGTGCCCTGGCTGCTGCCTCGACTCCCTGACCAGCAGTGTGTCCTCTGCGGCCACAGATGGTGCAGGGAATGGCCCCTCTTCCGGTCGTCCAGCACCTCCCAGCTCCACGGGCATTGGAGCGGAGGTGCTGGCGGATGGAACTGACAGGTCCCGATCCGGATGTCCGCGGGCAGTCAGCAGGTTGTCCAGCTGGATAGACAGGTCCACCAGCTGGTCCAATGTGAGGATGGTGTCTCGACAGCTCAACTCCCGACGGACGTCCTCGCGCAGACTGCACCGGTAGTGATCGATTAGGGCCCTATTGTTCCATCCCGCGCTGGCGGCCAGGGTCTGGAAGTCCAAGGCGAAATCCTGCGCGCTCCTCGTCCACTGCCTCAGGAAGAACAGACATTCACCACTGAGATTGTTGGATATAAATATGCACATTATCGAACAAAACATACATATTGTGTAACATGATGTACTATGAGTGTCATCTGATGAAGATCATCAAAGGGTAATGATTAATTTGATCTACATTTCCGCTTTTTGTGACTCCTATCTTTGGCTTGAAAAATGGCTGTGTGTTTTTGTGACTTGGCTCTGACCTAACATAATCATATGTTGTGCTTTCGCTGTAAAGCCTTTTTGAAATCGGACACGATGGGTAGATTAACAAGAAGTTTATCTTTCATTTGCTGTATTGGACTTGTTAATGTGTGAAAGTTACATATTTCGGGAAAATATTTTTGAATGTCACACACTGCCTTTTCAGCGGAATGTTGTCGAAGGGTTCCGCTAGCAGAACGCCTGCGCTAGAAAGCAGCAGAATGTTGTCGAAGGGTTCCGCTAGCGGAACGCTTGCGCTAGAAAGCAGCAGAATGTTGTCGAAGGGTTCCGCTAGCGGAACGCCTGTGCTAGAAAGGTGTTAAGCTTTAACCTCCTATGGCAACAAAGCTATATATATATATAGATATATATATATATATATATATATATATATATATATATATATATATATATATATATATATATATATATGTGTGTATAACATAACTATAACAAAGACATGGCGATACAACACCATGTTACTTATAGATAGGGAGTTTACCTCACTTCTCAACACACAGACATGTTTTTGGAAATAAATGTAGAGAAGGAAGTATTCCCAACCGCTCATGCTGTATCATGTCTTACTCTTCACAAAAGAAAAGACCAATAAAGAATTAGAAATAACAGAAAAAGAAAATCCATCACGTAGAAATAAAACAGATAGAAATGTTGATACCCTTCAACAGTTGAATACGTTGAAACTTGAATACAATATTATAAACATCTGCTCTGTAGAGATTGCTGTCCTGAAATCCAAACAACAAATGAAATCAACAATACGGTGAACAAGGTGTAAGTGTGGGGGAAATGCTTGCTTGGAAAATTAAGAAAGAGGACGAGAAACATACCATCCACAACAGAAACTGTATCAATCTGAAAACAAAAGCTCAACGAGATATAGACAATTTCCTTACTCAGGCCAATTTACCAATTATAAGTGAACCAGATACTATTTATATGGATACAAATATTTCCCTAGGTGAGCTGGAGGAGGCCATTAATATTCTACAAAATGAGAAATCTCCGTGCAATGATGGATTCCGAGTGGAATTTTACAGACATCCCAAATTACTAAAGCTTATGTAAATTATGCTCACAGCAGCTCTAGAGCAAACTGTTTGGATTACAATTACCTTGTCTGGCTACAATCACCTCTACTTTAAAAAAAATATCAGGATTCATTGTGATGCAGACTTTTGAATGTGGATTATAAAATCATTGCAAAAATATTGGCTTTTCACATAGAAATAGTAATACAAAAGTGTATGAACTTTTATCAAACAGGGTTAATAAGGAAAAGGATGTTTTTAGACAATCTCTCCCAATTTTTCAATATAAATCGTCAAATCAGGAACTTGTTTATTCAAAAAGCGACAGTATCATTAAGTTATCAAGAGGGACCAGACAGGGATGCACTTTGTCCAGCTATGTATTTGCTTTAGTCACAGAAGCCTGAGCATCAATAATTAGAATCCATGGTTCAATCTGGTGAAGAGAGATGATTTAGTTTCCAACTGTTGGAAACATGGTGCTGTATCAGCATTAAAAGTGAATTGGGAGAAAACTGAAATAATGCCCTTTTCTAATTATGACTTTTCCAGCTTGGAAAGTGCATTTCAGTGGAAATGGACAAAGACACATATGAAATATATGGGTGTATTGATAGCATGCAATTTAGAGAAGGCCTTTATAATAAACTATTCTCCTTTACTAGATTGAAGCCGATGTCCAGGGGCGGCAGGGTATCGTAGTGGTTAGAGCATTGGACTAGAAACCGGAAGGTTGCAAGTTCAAACCCCCGAGCTGACAAGGTACAAATCTGTCATTCTGCCCCTGAACAGGGAGTTAACTAGGTCGTCATTGAAAATAAGAGTTTGTTCTTAAAATGACTTGCCTAGTTAAAATAAAATAAAAATGGAGAACTCTCCCTATTTCTATGTTAGGTCGAGATGGAGAACTATTTCTATGTTAGGTAGAGATGGAGAATTATTTCTATGTTAACATAATGAAAATTAATATATTACTAAGGTTAATGTATTTATTTCAAGCCTTACCAGTTTCAATTCCATCCAACTTCTTTAAGAAAATAATTGGACTACCTCATATGAAAATGTACTGTACAACTGTGTTCACTTAATAACCTCTTGATACTCCCCATCCCGGATCCGGGATCGTGAATAAAGCCTCAGGCTCATTAGCATAACGCAACGTTAACGATTTCTGAAAATCGCAAATAAAATGAAAATAATGCGCCTGCTCTCAAGCTTAGCCTTTTCTTAACAACACTGTCATCTCAGATTTTCAAAATATGCTTTTGAACCATAGCAATTCACTAATTTGTGTAAGAGTATGCAAAGCTAGCTTATCATTTTGAGTAGCATTTAGCATGCAACATTTTCACAAAAACCAGATAACCAAATAAATAAAATCATTTACCTTTGAAGAGCTTCGGATGTTTTCAATGAGGAGACTCAGTTACATAGCAAATGTTCAGTTTTTCCTGAAAGAATCTTTGTGTAGGAGAAATCGCTCCGTTTTGTACATCACATTTGGCTACCGAAACTAACCGAAAATTCAGTCACCAACAACGTCAAACTTTTTCCGAATTAACTCCATAATATCGACCGAAACATGGCAAATGTTGTTTGGAATCAATCCTCAAGGTGTTTTTTCACATATCTCTTCACTGATATATCGTTCGTGGAAGCCTGCTTTCTTCTCTGAATTCCATGGAAAAATACTTGCAGCTGAGGTTTGCGCACCAATTTCGGCGCAGGACACCGGGCGGACACCTGGTAAATGTGGTTTCTTATGGTCAATCTTCCAATGATATGCCTACAAATACGTCACAATGCTGCAGACACCTTGGGGAAACGACAGAAAGGGCAGGCTCATTCCTCTCGCATTCACAGCCATATAAGGAGACAATGGAAAACGGAGCCTCAAAAATCCTGCTGATTTCCTGGATGCCGTTTCATCTTGGTTTTGCCTGTAGCTCACGTTCTAGGGCACGCACAGAGAATATCTTTGCAGTTCTGGAAACGTCAGAGTGTTTTCTTTCCAAAGCTATCAATTCTATGCATAGTCGAGCATCTTTTTGTGACAAAATATCTTGTTTAAAAATGAAATAGCGCCCCCAGAGTTTCAAGAGGGTAAACAACGGGCAGCAGATTATCTTTGTGCTTGGAGGACTGTTGAAGGAGTATTGGATGAGTGTTGAAGTATTGTTGAAGGAGTATTGGAGCAGTGTTGAAAGAGTGCTGGAGTAGTGTTGAAGGAGTGTTGAAGGAGTGTTGAAGGAGTATTGAAGGAGCATTTGAGGAGTGTTGAAGGAGTACAGCAGATGATCTTTGTGCTTGGAGGACTGTTGAAGGAGTATTGGAGGAGTGTTGAAGGATTATTGAAGGAGTATTGGAGGAGTGTTGAAGTATTATTGAAGGAGTATTGGAGCAGTGTTGAAAGAGTGCTGAAGGAGTGCTGGAGTAGTGTTGAAGTAGTGTTGGACGAGTATTGAAGGAGCATTTGAGGAGTGTTGAAGGAGTATTGGAGGAGTGTTGAAGGAGTATTGGAGGAATGTTGGAGGAGTGTTGAAGGAATGTTGAAGCAGTATTGAAGGAGTATTGAAGGACATTTGGAGGAGTATTGGAGGAATGTTGAAGGAGTGTTGGAGGAGTGTTGAAGGAGTATTGGAGGAGTGTTGAAGGAGAGTTGAAGGAGTATTGAAGGAGTACTGAAGGAGTGTTGAATGAGTATTGGAGGAGTGTTGAAGGAGTGTTGAAGGAGTATTGGAGGAGTGCTGAAGGAGTGTTGAAGGACTATTGGAGGAGTGTTGAAGGAGTGTTGGAGGAGTGTTGAAGGAGTATTGGAGGAGTGCTGAAGGAGTGTTGAAGGACTATTGGAGGAGTGTTGAAGGAGCATTGGCGGAGTGTTGAAGAAGTATTGAAGAAGTGTTGAAGGAGTATTGATGGAGTGTTGAAGGAGTATTGACGGAGTGTTGAAGTTGTATTGGAAGAGTGTAGGAGGAGTATTGAAGTATTATTGAAAGAGCATTGGAGGAGTGTTGAAGGAGTGTTGAAGGAGTATTGAAGGAGTATTGAAGGAGTACTGAAGGAGTGTTGAATGAGTATTGGAGGAGTGTTGAAGGAGTATTGGAGGAGTGTTGAAGGAGTATTTATGGAGTGTTGAATGAGTATTGGGGGAGTACTGAAGGAGTGCTGAAAGAGTATTGGAGGAGTGTTGAAGGAGTGTTGAAGGAGTGTTGAAGGAGTATTGAAGGTGTATTGGAGGAGTGTTGAAGGAGTATTTATGGAGTGTTGAATGAGTATTGGGGGAGTACTGAAGGAGTGTTGAAAGAGTATTGGAGGAGTGTTGAAGGAGTGTTGAAGGAGTGTTGAAGGAGTATTGAAGGTGTATTGGAGGAGTGTTGAAAGAGTATTGGAGGAGTGTTGAAGGAGTGTTGAAGGAGTGTTGAAGGAGTATTGAAGGTGTATTGGAGGAGTGTTGAAGGAGTATTGGAGGAGTGTTGAAGGTGTATTGGAGGAGTTTTGAAGGAGTATTGAAGTATTATTGAAAGAGTATTGGAGGAGTGTTGAAGGAGTATTGGAGGAGTGTTGAAGGGGTATTGAAGGAGTATTGAAGGTGTATTGGAGGAGTGTTGAAGGAGTGTTGAAGGGGTATTGAAGGAGTGTTGAAGGTGTATTGAAGCCTATGATTTACAATATATATTTACTACTTTAAAGAAAAAAAACAGACAATTAAATGATTTTTAATTCAATTCGTATTTCGGAAAATGTACATAAATTCATGAAATGGAAGAAACCAATATCGCCATGCACCCGTATTTGGAACAAACCCACCTTCCCTCCAGCGTTTAATGACAATAATACCTATAATAATAATAATAATATAATAATAATAATACCTATTTTGTCCTGGTTCCAAAGTGGCATCATGAATGTTGAGCATATGTATTATAATGGCTCTCTACTGTCATTCAATGAATTTCAAGAAAAATGTGCGTTATCCGAAAAATCAATTTCTTTAGTTTCTTACAACTAAGATATCTTATTAAATCGATTCAACAGAATCTGGATCAACCAAAACCATCTGGCATTGAAAAAATAATGAAAGAAGCTGTGACACCAAGGAAGTTGATTGCCTAGTTCAGGGGTTGATTGAATCTCTACCTGATAGTGTGTGTGTGTGTGTGTGTGTGTGTGTGTGTGTGTGTGTGTGTGTGTGTGTGTGTGTGTGTGTGTGTGTGTGTGTGTGTGTGTGTGTGTGTGTGTGTGTGTGTGTGTGTGTCTGCGTGTGTGCGTCTACGTGTGTGCGTGTGTGTGTGTGTGTGTGTGTGTGTGTGTGTGTGTGTGTGTGTGTGTGTGTGTGTGTGTGTGTGTGTGTGTGTGTGTGTGTGTGTCTGTCTGAGGGGAAGATTGGCAGAGAGACAGTTGCAGAGGTATTGGTTGCTCCAGTCTTTCTAGGTCAGTCTAAATGGTTAGCAGAGTCATGTAATAATGCCTCTGGCAGGAAGTAGACCTACAGTCCCGCTAATCCCACCACAGATAATAAGCACACAGTGCAATTACACCTCCTTAACCCAAATCATTGTTATGAAAAAGATTAGGCTAATCTAAGGCAGGCATTCTAATTTCAGTTCACGCAATTCTACTCAAATGCCTGCGGATGGCTGTACCATCAGGAACAGAGAGGTATCAGTTCAATATGACTGTACCATCAGGAACAGAGAGGTATCAGTTCAATATGACTGTACCATCAGGAACAGAGAGGTATCAGTTCAATATGACTGTACCATCAGGAACAGAGAGGTATCAGTTCAATATGACTGTACCATCAGGAACAGAGAGGTATCAGTTCAATATGACTGTACCATCAGGAACAGAGAGGTATCAGTTCAATATGACTGTACCATCAGGAACAGAGAGGTATCAGTTCAATATGGCTGTACCATCAGGAACAGAGAGATATCAGTTAAATATGACTGTACCGTCAGGAACAGAGAGGTATCGTTCAGCGAGCTGTGTTTGAGGGACCACCCTCTGCGGACGTCTGACTGTCCACATTATTCACGCGATTCTACTGAGTACTCTCGGCTAGCAAACGCTAATGGTGTGTCGGACCCTCTCAAAGTGTCTTCTGTCTTCGCCTATCTGTGACTCACTCTCTATCTCCTGTCACTCTTTCTCCTTCACTAAAATGCAAAGGGATCGGGAACATTGTCTTTTGAGTTGCAGTGAATCCCTAGTCTAGCTGAGTACCATAACAAATGGAGAAAAGAGAACAGTACAAAGAGGAAGGAGAAATTAATTAAGCAGAAGAGACCGAGAGAAAGAGAGAAAAGAAAGAGAGAGTGAGAATCCCACTGAGGCCCATTCCCAACATTCAGTCTCAATTCTTTAGGTTGTAAATCTTCCTTATCCTCCTCCTCTTCTCCTCTTAATCTCTCCCTGTCTCCCTTGTTCCCTTTAATCTCCCTCCCTCCAAGGAGAGAGGGAGGGAGAAGAGGGAGAGAGCGCGAGAGAGCGCTGAATTGGACGAAGAGTAAGGATCGGACCAAGATGCGGCGTGGTAAGGGTTCGTCATTTTAATTGAAAAACTGAACACTACAAAACGACAAAGTGACAACCGTGACGCTAATGAACCACTGTGCTAACAAGCAACATAACATAGACAATCACCCACAACCCACAATGACAAAACAGGATACCCAAATATGGTTCCCAATCAGAGACAACGACTAACACCTGCCTCTGATTGAGAACCATATCAGGCCCAAACACAGAAACAGACAAACTAGACATACAACATAGAATGTCCACTCACCAAACAAAACATAGAAACATACAAAGCAAACTATGGTCAGGGCGCGACAGGGCTGCACTGAGCAACCATGTTTACTGAAAGGGAACACAGTGGCTTTCTACAAGGTTGAGAGAGAGGTTCACAGTCCACAGACATAACGCAAGGCTGTTGAGTTACAGAAAAGGGTTTCTTTTACACGCCTCTATATATTAATACGCAGTCACACACACACGCACATGCACGCACGCACACGCACACACGCACGCGCACGCACGCACACGCGCACACACACACGCGCACGCACGCGCACGCACACACACACATACGTACGCGAACACATACACCCACACCCACACACAGGCACACAGTGTCAATAAATTATTAAAACCAAAACCTTGACTTGGAAGAGTTTCAGTGTTGTGTTGGATAGTTTTAGCTAACTAACATAGCATTGCTCTGCTTGATTTAAGTTATTTCAGTAGGCTAAACTAGCTAGCTGCATTTGCTAAACTAGAGCTCTCCATCTCTTTACTTCTCCTTCATTTTTGAAGAAATGAATTTGTTAAAAACTGTTAAACTATTGTCTTTCTCTCTCTTTGAGTCAACTACTCACCACATGTTATGCACTGCCATGCTCTGATCCTGTGATTGGGTGGACAACATGTCAGTTCATGCTAAAAGAGCTCTGATAGGTTGAAGAACGTCCTCCAGAAGTCGTCATAATTACTGTGTAAGTCTATGGAAGGGGGTGAGAACATGAACCTCCTAGGTTTTGTATTGAAGTCAATGTACCAAGAGGAGGACAGAAACTAGCTGTCCTCCAGCTACACCATGGTGCTACCCTACCGAGTGCTGTTGAGGCTACTGTAGCCCTTCATTGTAAAACAGTTTGTTTTAATCAATTATTTGGTGATGTGAATATATTTAGTACAGTTTTATCTAAAAAAAAAATAACATTTTAAATGTTTAACTATTTTTATGAAATTCATAGAGGATGGTGCTTAAACCAAGGCCTTATACCTGTTAACGGGTTAATACTGAAACAAAGAGTCTGTGTTTCCTTTCCATTACTAATGTATGTTTGATAGCTATGCAGTGCACTTGGCACCCTATTCCCTATGCAGTGCACTTGGCACCCTATTCCCTATGCAGTGCACTTGGCACCCTATTCCCTATGCAGTGCACTTGGCACCCTATTCCCTATGCAGTGCACTTGGCACCCTATTCCCTATGCAGTGCACTTGGCACCCTATTCCCTATGCAGTGCACTGTTTCCTTTCCATTACTAATGTATGTTTGATAGTTATGCAGTACACTTGGCACCCTATTCCCTATGCAGTGCACTTGGCACCCTATTCCCTATGCAGTGCACTGTTTCCTTTCCATTACTAATGTATGTTTGATAGTTATGCAGTACACTTGGCACCCTATTCCCTATGCAGTGCACTTGGCACCCTATTCCCTATGCAGTGCACTTGGCACCCTATTCCCTATTCCCTATGCAGTGCACTTGGCACCCTATTCCCTATGCAGTGCACTTGGCACCCTATTCCCTATGCAGTGCACTTGGCACCCTATTCCCTATGCAGTGCACTTGGCACCCTATTCCCTATGCAGTGCACTTGGCACCCTATTCCCTATGCAGTGCACTGTTTCCTTTCCATTACTAATGTATGTTTGATAGTTATATATACTGTTGGCCGGATCATTTGTTGAAGAAATTGACCAACGCTCCTTTTCCTCCTCTGAGGAGCCTCTACTAACTGACACCCTGAGTCTGGTGTTAACATTATTATTAGCATTATTAGCATTATTACATTATTATTAGCATTATTAGCATTATTACATTATTATTAGCATTATTACATTGTTATTACCGTTATTCGCATTATTACATTATTATCAGCATTATTAGCATTATTACATTATTATTATCATTATTAGCATTATTACATTATTATTATCATTATTAGCATTATTACATTGTTATTATCATTATTAGAATTATTACATTATTATTATCATTATTAGCATTATTACATTATTATTAGCATTATTAGCATTATTACATTATTATTAGCATTATTAGCATTATTACATTATTATTAGCATTATTATCGTTATTAGCATTATTACATTATTATTATTACCACATGGCTGAGATAGATGTGAATTAAAGCCTTTGGTTTTCACCCAGTGTGTGTGTGTGTGTGTGTGTGTGTGTGTGTGTGTGTGTGTGTGTGTGTGTGTGTGTGTGTGTGTGTGTGTGTGTGTGTGTGTGTGTGTGTGTGTGCGTATGACAGATGAAGGTAGAACAGGGGTCATCTCATCCGAAGGTATTCATCTGGAAGATACTCCAGTTGACATGAATCCTGGAGCCATTGAATGAAAACGTTCTTCTTCTCTCTCTTGAAGTCTGTCAGATCTCTTTCTTTCTGTCTCTCTCTCTCTCCCTCTCTCTCTCTTTCGATATCTCTCTCTCCCCCACACTCTATTTCTCTCTCTCTTTTCTATCCTATAACCTCCTCATGTCTTCAGTCTGAAAATGGATCCTGAGCTGGGTGGAAGGAGTGTGAAATGCACGGTGTCTCTAACACACAAATACACACATACGCACACACATACACACACACATACACACACACACACAGACGAAAGCACACACACAAACGTCTACAGTATACAGTGGGCTTGCGAAAGTATTCACCCCCACTGGCATTTTTCCTATTTCGTGGCCTTACTACCTGGAAATAAAATAGATTTTTGGGAGGTTTGTATCATCTGATTTACACAACATGCCTACCACTTTGAAGATGCAAAATAAGAAATAAGACCAAAAAAACTGCAGATCCAGATCCAGATCCTTCAAGTTGGATTCTCAATTGGACTGAGGTCTGGGCTTTGACTAGGACATTCCAAGACATTTACATGTTTCCCCTTAAACCACTCGAGTGTTGCTTTAACAGTATGCTTAGGATCATTGTCCTGCTGGAAGGCTGAAACAGGTTTCCCTCAAGAATTTCCCTGTATTTAGCGCCATCCATCATTCCTTCAATTCTGACCAGTTTCCCAGTCCCTGACGATGAAAAACATCCTCACAGCAGGATGCTGCCACCACCATGCTTCACTGTGGGGATCAAATCAAATCAAATCAAATTTTATTTGTCACATACACATGGTTAGCAGATGTTAATGCGAGTGTAGCGAAATGCTTGTGCTTCCAGTTCCGACAATGCAGTAATAACCAACAAGTAATCTAACTAACAATTCCAAAACTAATATCTTATACACAGTGTAAGGGGATAAAGAATATGTACATAAAGATATGAATGAGTGATGGTGCAGAGCAGCATAGGCAAGATACAGTAGATGGCATCGAGTACAGTATATACATATGAGATGAGTATGTAAACAAAGTGGCATAGTTAAAGTGGCTAGTGATACATGTATTACATAAGGATGCAGTAGATGATAGAGTACAGTATATACGTATACATATGAGATGAATAATGTAGGGTATGTAAACATTATATTAGGTAGCATTGTTTAAAGTGGCTAGTGATATATTTTACATCCTTTCCTATCAATTCCCATTATTGAAGTGGCTGGAGTTGAGTCAGTGTGTTGGCAGCAGCCACTCAATGTTAGTGGTGGCTGTTTAACAGTCTGATGGCCTTGAGATAGAAGCTGTTTTTCAGTCTCTCGGTCCCAGCTTTGATGCACCTGTACTGACCTCGCCTTCTGGATGATAGCGGGGTGAACAGGCAGTGGCTCGGGTGGGTGTTGTCCTTAATGATCTTTATGGCCTTCCTGTAACATTAGGTGGTGTAGGTGTCCTGGAGGGCAGGTAGTTTGCCCCCGGTGAGACGTTGTGCAGACCTCACTACCCTCTGGAGAGCCTTACGGTTGTGGGCGGAGCAGTTGCCGTACCAGGCGGTGATACAGCCCGCCAGGATGCTCTCGATTGTGCATCTGTAGAAGTTTGTGAGTGTTTTTGGTGACAAGCCGAATTTCTTCAGCCTCCTGAGTTTGAAGAGGAGCTGCTGCGCCTTCTTCACGATGCTGTCTGTGTGAGTGGACCAATTTAGTTTGTCTGTGATGTGTATGCCGAGGAACTTAAAACTTACTACCCTCTCCACTACTGTTCCATCGACGTGGATAGGGGGGTGTTCCCTCTGCTGTTTCCTGAAGTCCACAATCATCTCCTTAGTTTTGTTGACGTTGAGTGTGAGGTTATTGTCCTGACACCACACTCCGAGGGCCCTCACCTCCTCCCTGTAGGCCGTCTCATCGTTGTTGGTAATCAAGCCTACCACTGTTGTGTCGTCCGCAAACTTGATGATTGAGTTGGAGGCGTGCGTTGCCGCGCAGTCGTGGGTGAACAGGGAGTACAGGAGAGGGCTCAGAACGCACCCTTGTGGGGCCCCAGTGTTGAGGATCAGCGGGGTGGAGATGTTGTTGCCTACGCTCACCACCTGGGTGCAGCCCGTCAGGAAGTCCAGTACCCAGTTGCACAGGGCGGGGTCGAGACCCAGGGTCTCGAACTTGATGACGAGCTTGGAGGGTACTATGGTGTTAAATGCCGAGCTGTAGTCGATGATCAGCATTCTCACATAGGTATTCCTCTTGTCCAGATGGGTTAGGGCAGTGTGCAGTGTGGTTGAGATTACGTCGTCTGTGGACCTATTTGGGCGGTAAGCAAATTGGAGTGGGTCTAAGGTGTCAGGTAGGGTGGAGGTGATATGGTCCTTGACTAGTCTCTCAAAGCACTTCATGATGACGGAAGTGAGTGCTACGGGGCGGTAGTCGTTTAGCTCAGTTACCTTAGCTTTCTTGGGAACCGGAACAATGGTGGCCCTCTTGAAGCATGTGGGAACAGCAGACTGGTATAGGGATTGATTGAATATGTCCGTAAACACACCAGCCAGCTGGTCTGCGCATGCTCAGATGGCGCGGCTGGGGATGCCGTCTGGGCCTGCAGCCTTGCGAGGGTTAACACGTTTAAATGTTTTACTCACCTCGGCTGCAGTGAAGGAGAGACCGCATGTTTCCATTGCAGGCCGTGTCAGTGGCACTGTATCGTCCTCAAAGCGGGCAAAAAAGTTTTTTAGTCTGCCTGGGAGCAAGACATCCTGGTCCATGACTGGGCTGGATTTCTTCTTGTAGTCCGTGATTGACTGTAGACCCTGCCACATACCTCTTGTGTCTGAGCCGTTGAATTGAGATTCTACTTTTTCTCTATACTGACGCTTAGCTTGTTTGATAGCCTTACGGAGGGAATAGCTGCACTGTTTGTATTCGGTCATGTTACCAGTCACCTTGCTCTGATTAAAAGCAGTGGTTCGCGCTTTCAGTTTCACGCGAATGCTGCCATCAATCCACAGTTTCTGGTTAGGGAATGTTTTAATCGTTGCTATGGGAACGACATATTCAACGCACGTTCTAATGAACTCGCACACCGAATCAGCATATTCGTCAATGTTGTTGCCTGACGCAATACGAAACATGTCCCAGTCCACGTGATGGAAGCAGTCTTGGAGTGTGGAATCAGCTTGGTCGGACCAGCGTTGGACAGACCTCAGCGTGGGAGCTTCTTGTTTTAGTTTTTGTCTGTAGGCAGGGATCAGCAAAATGGAGTCGTGGTCAGCTTTTCCGAAAGGGGGGCGGGGCAGTGCCTTATATGCGTCGCGGAAGTTAGAATAACAGTGATCCAAGGTTTTGCCAGCCCTGGTGGCGCAATCGATATGCTGATACATTTTAGGGAGTCTTGTTTTCAGATTAGCCTTGTTAAAATCCCCAGCAACAATGAATGCAGCCTCAGGATGTGTGGATTCCAGTTTGCAAAGAGTCAAATAAAGTTCGTTCAGAGCCATCGATGTGTCTGCTTGGGGGGGAATATATATGGCTGTGATTATAATCGAAGAGAATTCTCTTGGTAGATAATGCGGTCTACATTTGATTGTGAGGAATTCTAAATCAGGTGAACAGAAGGATTTGAGTTCCTGTATGTTTCTGTGATCACACCACGTCTCGTTAGCCATAAGGCATACGCCCCCATCACTCTTCTTACCAGAAAGGTGTTTGTTTCTGTCGGCGCGATGTGTGGAGAAACCCGCTGGCTGTACCGCATCCGAGAGCGTCTCTCCAGTGAGCCATGTTTCCGTGAAGCAAAGAACGTTACAGTCTCTGATGTCCCTATGGAATGCTACCCTTGCTCGGATTTCATCAACCTTGTTGTCAAGAGACTGGACATTGGCGAGAAGAATGCTAGGAAGTGGGGCACGATGTGCCCGTCTCCGTAGTCTGACCAGAAGACCGCCTCATTCCCCTCTTTTACGAAGTCGTTTTTTTCGGTCGCAGAGCTTGGATCCATTCCGTTGTTCTGGTTGAAAGGCAGAACACAGGATCCGCTTCGCGAAAGTCATATTCTTGGTCGTACTGATGGTGAGTTGACGCTGATCTTATATTCAGTAGTTCTTCTCGACTGTATGTAATGAAACCTAAGATGACCTGGGGTACTAATGTAAGAAATAACACGTGAAAAAACAAAAAACTGCATAGTTTCCTAGGAACGTGAAGCGAGGCGGCCATCTCTGTCGGCGCCGGAAGTAGAGAAGGGATGGTTTTCTCAGGGTGATGAGAGGTGTTGGGTTTGCGCCAGACATAGCATTTTCCTTGATGGCCGAAAGCTCAATTTTAGTCCCATCTGACCAGAGTACCTTCTTCCATATGTTTGGGGAGTCTCCCACATGCTCTTTGGCAGACACCAAACGTGTTTGCTTATTTTCTTCTTTAAGCAATGGATTCTTTCTGGCCACTCTTCCGTAAAGCCCAGCTCTGTGGAGTGTACGGCATTAAGTGGTCCTATGGACAGATAGTCCAATCTCCGTTGTGGAGCATGCAGCTCCTTCGGGGTTATCTTTGGTCTCTTTGTTGCCTCCTTGATTAATGACCTGCTTGCCTGGTCCGTGAGTTTTGGTGGGTGGCCCTCTCTTGGCAGGTTTGTTGTGGTGCCATATTCTTTCCATTTTTTAATAATGGATTTAATGGTGCTCCGTGGGATGTTCAAAGTTTCTGATATTTTTTTATAACCAAACCCTGATCTGTACTTCTCCACAACTCTGTCCCTGACCTGTTTGGAGAGCTCCTTGGTCTTCATGGTGCTGCTTGCTTGGTGGTGCTTGTGTACTATTGTTTGTATAGATTAACGTGGTACCTTCAGGCGTTTGGAAAGGTCATGGCTGATTTCTTTTGATTTTCCCATGAAGTCAAGCAAAGAGGCACTGGATTTGAAGGTAGGCCTTGAAATACATCCACAGGTACACCTCCAATTTACTCAAATTATGTACATTAGCTTATCAGAAGCTTCTAAAGACATGACATAATTTTCTGGAATTTTCCAAGCTGTTTAAAGGCACAGTCAACTTAGTGTATGTAAACTTCTGACCCACTGGAATTGGGATACAGTGAATTATAAGTGAAATAATCTGTCTGTAAACAATTGTTGGAAAAGTGACTTGTGTCATGCACGAAGTAGATGTCCTAACCGACTTGCCAAAACTATAGTTTGTTAACAAGGCATTTGTAGAGTGGTTAAAAAACAAGTTTTAATGACTCCAAACTAACTGTAAGTAAACTAGGCTTTCTAATTGACCTGGCCCGGGTATTCTGGAAGGATATTGACCTCATCCCATCAGTAGAGGATGCCTGGTTGTTCTTCAAAAGTGCCTTCCTCACCATCTAAATAAGCATGAAGAAAAATGGAACTAAGAACAGATATAGCCCTTGCTTCACTCCAGACTTGACTGACCTTGACCAGCACAAAAACATCCTGTGGCGCACTGCACTAGCTTTGAATTGTCCCCGCGATATGCAACTTCTCAGGGGAGTCAGGTACCAATATACACAGTCAGTTAGGAAAGCAAAGGCTAGCTTTTTAAAACATAAATTTGCATCTTGCAGCATTAATTACAAAAAGTTTTGGGACACTGTAAAGTCCATGGAAAATAAGAGCAACTCCTCTCAGCTGCCCACTGCACTGAGGCAAGGAAACACTGTCACCACTGATGAATCAACGATAATCAAACATTTCAATAAGCATTTCTCTATGGCTGGCCACGCTTTCCACCTGGCTACCCCAACCCTGGCCGACAGCTCTGCACCCCCCGCAGCAACTGGCCCAAGCCCCCCCCCCTTTCTTCTCCTTCACCCAAATCCAGACTGCTGATGTCCTGAAAGAGCTGCAGAATCCAGATCTCTACAAATCAGCTGGACAATCTGGACCGGCTCTTGCTAAAACTATCCGCCGCCATTGTCCCATACTACTAGTCTGTTCAACCTCTCTTTCGTATCGTCTGAGATTCTTAAAGATTGGAAATCGGCCGCGGTCATCCCCCTCTTCAAAGGGGGAAACACTCTAGACCCAAACTGTTACAGACCTATATCCATCCTGCCCTGCATTTCTAAAGTTTTCGAAAGCAAAGTGATCAAACAGATCACCAACCATCTATAATCCCACCGTACCTTCTCCGCTGTGCAATCCAGTTTTCTGAGCTGGTCACGGGTGCACCTCAGCCACGCTAAAGGTCCTAAACAATATCATAACGACCATTCAATAAAAAACAGTACTGTGCAGCCGTCTTCATCGACCTGGCTAAGGCTTTCGACTCTGTCAATCATCGTATTCTTATCGGCAGACTCAACAGCCTTGGTTTCTCTAATGACTGCCCCGCCTGTTTCACAAATTACTTCTCAGATATAGTTCAGTGTGTCAAATCGGAGGAACTCTTTTCCAGACCTCTGGCAGTCTCTATGGGGGTCCCACAGGGTTCAATACTCAGGCTGACTCTTTTCTCTGAAATGATCAATGATGTCGCTCTTGCTGCGGGTGATTCCCTGATCCACCTCTACGCAGACAACACCATTCTGTATACATCTGGCCCTACTTTGGACACTGTGTTAATAAACCTCCGATCGAGCTTCAATGCCATACAACACTCCTTCCGTGGCCTCCAACTGCTCTTAAATGCTAGTGAAACTAAATGCATGTTCTTCAACCGAACGCTGCCCGCACCAGTCCGCCCAACTAGCATCACGACTCTGGACGGTTCTAACTTAGAATTTGTGGACAACTATAAATACCTAGGTGTCTGGCTAGACTGTAAACTCTCATTCCAGACTCATATTAAGCATCTCCAATCCAAAATTAAATCTAGAATCGGCTTCCTATTTTGCAACAAAGCCTCCTTCACTCATGCTGCCAAACATACCCTCGTAAAACTGACTATCCTGCCGATCCTTGACTTTGGCGATGTCATTTACAAAGTAGCCTCCAACACTCTACTCAGCAAATTGGATGCAGTCTATCACAGTGCCATCTGTTTTGTCACCATAGCCCCATATACTAGCCTCCATTGTGACCTGTATGCACTCGTTGGCTGGTTCTCACTACATATTTGAACCCAAACCCACTGGCTCCAGGTCATCTATAAGTCTTTGCTAGGTAAAACTCCACCTTGTCTCAGCTCACTGGTCACCATAGCAACACCCACCCATAGCATGAGCTCCAGCAGGAATATTTCACTGGTCATCCCCAAAGCCAATACCTCCTTTGGCCGCCTTTCCTTCCAGTTCTCTGCTGCCAATGAGTTGAAAGAATTTCAAAAATCACTGAAGTTGGAGACTTATATCTCCCTCACTAACTTCAAGCATCGGCTGTCAGAGCAGCTTACCGATCGCTGCAGCTTTAGACAGCCCATCTGTAAATACCCCATCCAACCAACTACCTACCTCATCCCCATATTTGTTTTTTTCTGCTCTTTTGCACACCAGTATTTCTACTTGCCCATCCTCATCTGAACCTAGCTCTTACAAGTACTCCCTTTGCTTTAACCTGGAAAAAACTGCCCAGATCCCTACCTAATTCAGCTAAATTAGCCTGGAGGCCTACATTGCCTTGCCCATCTCCATCTCACTAATAGTATGCTTGAGTTCCCCCAATACTCTCCTAGCGTCTGAGGATGAGAGAGCTGTATACTGTTTACAGGTAAACCAAATTTGGATTTACCCCACATCCCACCATTGACTCAAAGACTCATACTCCTCTCTTTGCTGCCCCCATCTTTCCCAAAAATATCTGGAAACCTGAGCAAAAAAGTGGCCTCTTGTAAGAGCTTTACATTAAACTTCCAATAGGATGCCTGCCGAGGCCCTGGTGAAATAGACAGCCGAGCCATGGTTATATGATGATCTGAAAACCCCACCGGGAGAATGGTTGCGCCCAACAGCCTATTCCTGGACATGTAAAAACGATAAAGTTGGGCTGCACTCACCCTAGCCCCAAAGACCTTCACCCATGTATACTGTCTGGTGTTGGGCTGCACTCACCCTAGCCCCAAAGACCTTCACCCATGTATACTGTCTGGTGTAGGTCCTGCACTCACCCTAGCCCCAAAGACCTTCACCCATGTATACTGTCTGGTGTTGGGCTGCACTCACCCTAGCCCCAAAGACCTTCACCCATGTATACTGTCTGGTGTTGGGCTGCACTCACCCTCGCCCCAAAGACCTTCACCCATGTATACTGTCTGGTGTTGGGCTGCACTCACCCTAGCCCCAAAGACCTCACCCATGTATACTGTCTTGTGTTGGGCTGCACTCACCCTAGCCCCAAAGACCTTCACCCATGTATACTGTCTGGTGTTGGGCTGCACTCACCCTCGCCCCAAAGACCTTCACCCATGTATACTGTCTGGTGTGGGATGTTTATTTCTACAAACATCCACTAGGTCGAACTGATTAATGATGTCCCTTAACACTCCCACTGACCCTGAATGAGGCTCTTCCCCATTTCTGTCTTTCGTAAAATTCATTGTACAATTCCAGTCCGCGCTGACCACCAGCGTCTCCTCGGAGTTCCTGTCTAAGACACCCAAATAGAACCCCCCTCTCTCTCCGTGTTAGGCTCATACACATTTTATGAAGACAAAACCCATTATGTTCATTTCTGCTTTTACAACAAGCAGCCTAACCCCACACATCTCCTTTGAGGAGTACATTTTTACAGACAGACACGGTACAAAATGGACTTCCACCCCTGCACTAAAATTTGTCCCATGGCTCAAAACACTTGACCCTTGACCCTTGACCCACCAGAGCCCCCAATCGACTTCAGTCAACACATCACTATGCGTCTCCTGCAGAAACAACACCTGTACTTTATTTGTTTTACATATTCACCCACACTCCTCTTCCCCGCATCTCTGGTGCCATTTATATTGAGCGATCCTACCCAAAGAGTCTCCATAAGAAGTCTCCATTTATATTGAGCGAGCCTACCCAAAGAGTCTCCATAAGAAGTCTCCATTTATATTGAGCGAGCCTACCCAAAGAGTCTCCATAAGAAGTCTCCATTTATATTGAGCGAGCCTACCCAAAGAGTCTCCATAAGAAGTCTCCATTTATATTGAGCGAGCCTACCCAAAGAGTCTCCATAAGAAGTCTCCATTTATATTGAGCGAGCCTACCCAAAGAGTCTCCATAAGAAGTCTCCATTTATATTGAGCGAGCCTACCTAAAGAGTCTCCATAAGAAGTCTCCATTTATATTGAGCGACCTACCCAGAGTCTCCATAAGAAGTCTCCATTTATATTGAGCGAGCCTACCCAGAGTCTCCCTAAGAAGTCTCCATTTATATTGAGTGAGTCTACCCAAAGAGTCTCCATAAGAAGTCTCCATTTATATTGAGCGAGCCTACCCAAAGAGTCTCCATAAGAAGTCTCCATTTATATTGAGCGATCCTACCTGAAGAGCCTCTATAAGAAGTCTCCATTTATATTGAGTGAGTCTACCTCAAATCAAATCAAATCAAAATGTATTTGTCACATACACATGGTTAGCAGATGTGACCCACTTCCTCAACCTCAACCGTTTCCTGTTGTGACCCACTTCCTCAACCTAAACCGTTTCCTGTTGTGACCCACTTCCTCAACCTAAACCGTTTCCTGTTGTGGCCCACTTCCTCAACCTAAACCATTTCCTGTTGTGACCCACTTCCTCAACCTAAACCGTTTCCTGTTGTGAACCACGTCCTCAACCTAAACCGTTTCCTGTTGTGACCCACTTCCTCAACCTAAACCGTTTCCTGTTGTGACCCACTTCCTCAACCTAAACCGTTTCCTGTTGTGACCCACTTCCTCAACCTAAACCGTTTCCTGTTGTGACCCACTTCCTCAACCTAAACCGTTTCCTGTTGTGACCCACGTCCTCAACCTAAACCGTTTCCTGTTGTGACCCACTTCCTCAACCTAAACCGTTTCCTGGGTGAGAGGACACCATGCCCCTCATTTTTCATAACATGTTGTACTGATCTTACAAACTTTCTCGGATCAGAAAAAAAGACTCAAGATCAACTTTTTCCTCTTGGTCTCATTCAGGAACCTTGTCAGTTCCCTCACCGTGTACTTGACCCGTCTGGTTGACTAGCTGGCAGCTCCGGACCCATTGAAGAGGAGTCTGAAAAAAACTTGGCACCCTCCTCCTTCCATCTAGTCTCTTACACTTCCCTCTATACTCTCCTCATCCACTAGCATAACCTGTGTAGACCCAGACTCATCTACACCACCCTCCATGACATGACTAGACCCAGCCTCATCTACACCACCCTCCATAACCTTACTAGACCCAGCCTCATCTACACCACCATCCATAACCTGACTAGACCCAGCCTCATCTACACCACCATCCATAACCTGACTAGACCCAGCCTCATCTACACCACCATCCATAACCTTACTAGACCCAGCCTCATCTACACCACCATCAATAACCTGACTAGACCCAGCCTCATCTACACCACCATCCATAACCTGACTAGACCCAGCCTCATCCACACCACCATCCATAACCTGACTAGACCCAGCCTCATCTACACCACCCTCCATGACATGACTAGACCCAGCCTCATCTACACCACCATCCATAACCTGACTAGGCCCAGCCTCAGCTACACCACCATCCATAACCTGACTAGACCCAGCCTCATCCACACCACCATCCATAACCTGACTAGACCCAGCCTCATCCACACCACCATCCATAACCTGACTAGACCCAGCCTCATCTACACCACCCTCCATGACATGACTAGACCCAGCCTCAGCTACACCACCATCCATAACCTGACTAGACCCAGCCTCATCCACACCACCATCCATAACCTGACAAGACCCAGCCTCATCTACACCACCATCCATAACCTGACTAGACCCAGCCTCATCCACACCACCATCCATAACCTGACTAGACCCAGCCTCATCTACACCACCCTCCATGACATGACTAGACCCAGCCTCAGCTACACCACCATCCATAACCTGACTAGACCCAGCCTCATCCACACCACCATCCATAACCTGACTAGACCCAGCCTCATCAACACCACCATCCATAACCTGACTAGACCCAGCCTCATCCACACAACCATCCATAACCTGACAAGACCCAGCCTCAGCTACACCACCATCCATAACCTGACTAGACCCAGCCTCATCAACACCACCATCCATAACCTGACTAGACCCAGCCTCATCTACACCACCATCCATAACCTGACTAGACCCAGCCTCATCAACACCACCATCCATAACCTGACTAGACCCAGCCTCATCCACACAACCATCCATAACCTGACAAGACCCAGCCTCAGCTACACCACCATCCATAACCTGACTAGACCCAGCCTCATCAACACCACCATCCATGACATGACTAGAACCAGCCTCATCTACACCATCTACACCAACATCCATAACCTGACTAGACCCAGCCTCATCTACACCACCCTCCATGACATGACTAGACCCAGCCTCATCTACACCACCATCCATAACCTGACTAGACCCAGCCTCATCTACACCACCATCCATAACCTTACTAGACCCAGCCTCATCTACACCACCATCTATAACCTGACTAGACCCAGCCTCATCTACACCACCATCCATAACCTGACTAGACCCAGCCTCATCTACACCACCATCCATAACCTGACTAGACCCAGCCTCATCCACACCACCATCCATAACCTGACTAGACCCAGCCTCATCTACACCACCCTCCATGACATGACTAGACCCAGCCTCATCTACACCACCATCCATAACCTGACTAGGCCCAGCCTCAGCTACACCACCATCCATAACCTGACTAGACCCAGCCTCATCCACACCACCATCCATAACCTGACTAGACCCAGCCTCATCCACACCACCATCCATAACCTGACTAGACCCAGCCTCATCTACACCACCCTCCATGACATGACTAGACCCAGCCTCAGCTACACCACCATCCATAACCTGACTAGACCCAGCCTCATCCACACCACCATCCATAACCTGACAAGACCCAGCCTCATCTACACCACCATCCATAACCTGACTAGACCCAGCCTCATCCACACCACCATCCATAACCTGACTAGACCCAGCCTCATCTACACCACCCTCCATGACATGACTAGACCCAGCCTCAGCTACACCACCATCCATAACCTGACTAGACCCAGCCTCATCCACACCACCATCCATAACCTGACTAGACCCAGCCTCATCTACACCACCCTCCATGACATGACTAGACCCAGCCTCAGCTACACCACCATCCATAACCTGACTAGACCCAGCCTCATCCACACCACCATCCATAACCTGACAAGACCCAGCCTCATCTACACCACCATCCATAACCTGACTAGACCCAGCCTCATCCACACCACCATCCATAACCTGACTAGACCCAGCCTCATCTACACCACCCTCCATGACATGACTAGACCCAGCCTCAGCTACACCACCATCCATAACCTGACTAGACCCAGCCTCATCAACACCACCATCCATAACCTGACTAGACCCAGCCTCATCTACACCACCATCCATAACCTGACTAGACCCAGCCTCATCAACACCACCATCCATAACCTGACTAGACCCAGCCTCATCCACACAACCATCCATAACCTGACAAGACCCAGCCTCAGCTACACCACCATCCATAACCTGACTAGACCCAGCCTCATCAACACCACCATCCATGACATGACTAGAACCAGCCTCATCTACACCATCTACACCAACATCCATAACCTGACTAGACCCAGCCTCATCTACACCACCCTCCATGACATGACTAGACCCAGCCTCATCTACACCACCATCCATAACCTGACTAGACCCAGCCTCATCTACACCACCATCCATAACCTTACTAGACCCAGCCTCATCTACACCACCATCTATAACCTGACTAGACCCAGCCTCATCTACACCACCATCCATAACCTGACTAGACCCAGCCTCATCTACACCACCATCCATAACCTGACTAGACCCAGCCTCATCCACACCACCATCCATAACCTGACTAGACCCAGCCTCATCTACACCACCCTCCATGACATGACTAGACCCAGCCTCATCTACACCACCATCCATAACCTGACTAGGCCCAGCCTCAGCTACACCACCATCCATAACCTGACTAGACCCAGCCTCATCCACACCACCATCCATAACCTGACTAGACCCAGCCTCATCCACACCACCATCCATAACCTGACTAGACCCAGCCTCATCTACACCACCCTCCATGACATGACTAGACCCAGCCTCAGCTACACCACCATCCATAACCTGACTAGACCCAGCCTCATCCACACCACCATCCATAACCTGACAAGACCCAGCCTCATCTACACCACCATCCATAACCTGACTAGACCCAGCCTCATCCACACCACCATCCATAACCTGACTAGACCCAGCCTCATCTACACCACCCTCCATGACATGACTAGACCCAGCCTCAGCTACACCACCATCCATAACCTGACTAGACCCAGCCTCATCCACACCACCATCCATAACCTGACTAGACCCCTTCTCATCAACACCACCATCCATAACCTGACTAGACCCAGCCTCATCCACACAACCATCCATAACCTGACAAGACCCAGCCTCAGCTACACCACCATCCATAACCTGACTAGACCCAGCCTCATCAACACCACCATCCATAACCTGACTAGACCCAGCCTCATCTACACCACCATCCATAACCTGACTAGACCCAGCCTCATCAACACCACCATCCATAACCTGACTAGACCCAGCCTCATCCACACAACCATCCATAACCTGACAAGACCCAGCCTCAGCTACACCACCATCCATAACCTGACTAGACCCAGCCTCATCAACACCACCATCCATGACATGACTAGAACCAGCCTCATCTACACCATCTACACCAACATCCATAACCTGACTAGACCCAGCCTCATCTACACCACCCTCCATGACATGACTAGACCCAGCCTCATCTACAACATTCATAACCTGACTAGGCCCAGCCTCATCTACACCACCATCCATAACCTGACTAGGCCCAGCCTCATCTACACCACCATCCATAACCTGACTAGGCCCAGCCTCATCTACACCACCATCCATAACCTGACTAGGCCCAGCCTCATCTACACCACCATCCATAACCTGACTAGACCCAGCCTCATCTACACCACCATCCATAACCTGACTAGGCCCAGCCTCGTCTAGTAATTGAAAAATAATTCCAACACTCCCGGCCTCGATAATCACCAAGCCTTGATGTGAAAGAGCAAAATATCCTGATCTGATTAACCCATATATCGAGTGAAAATGTCATTAAAAAAATGCTTTCTGTCCCGAGTTCACTGGTGCAGGAAACATTGAAGGCACGGTATAGGCTAGTTGATACAATGTTGAAAGTTCATTAGGGAGAGGTTTGGGCCGGACCCTACGGTGATTTGATATAATATTGAACTTCACTAGTATTAGCTCAGGTCAAGACAGATAGAAAGGGAGGCAGACAAGGGGCAGGAAATAGATGCATTTGATTGAAAGAACCAGAGTTTTCATCAGGATATTTTCTACTGTTTTTATTTCTTTGCTTTAGGCCTATGTATTTTACTCAGTTGATGATGGAAGTTACAGGCCTACTGCTGCATTGGCCCATAGGCTATCTCTGAGTTCTATAGGCTATCTCTGAGTTCTATAGGCTATCTCTGAGTTCTATAGGCTATCTCTGAGTTCTATAGGCTATCTCTGAGTTCTATAGGCTTTCTCTGAGTTCTATAGGCTATCTCTGAGTTCTATAGGCTATCTCTGAGTTCTATAGGCTATCTCTGAGTTCTATAGGCTATCTCTGAGTTCTATAGGCTATCTCTGAGTTCTATAGACTATCTCTGAGTTCTATGGAAATTACAGGCCTACTGCTGCATTGGCCCATAGGCTATCTCTGAGTTCTATAGGCTATCTCTGAGTTCTATAGGCTATCTCTGAGTTCTATGGAAGTTAGAAGCCTACTGCCTCATTGGCCTATAGGCTAGCTCTGAGTTCTATAGGCTATCTCTGAGTTCTATAGGCTATCTCTGAGTTCTATAGGCTATCTCTGAGTTCTATAGGCTTTCTCTGAGTTCTATAGGCTATCTCTGAGTTCTATAGGCTATCTCTGAGTTCTATGTCTTGTGCCGCCAGTGGATCATAGTGTTCATATAGCTGGTGCTCCCGCCATAGTTGAATTTACATTTTTAGATTTTTATAGTTTTTCTTCAGATTTTTAGGATGAACCACGTGACAATGATTTTGAGAAATAAAAATGTTATTGTTTCAATGAAACTGTTCCATGAAAATGTGCATATATAAATATTCGGAACTGGTATCCAGATCAGAGGAAATTGTAGGATAAATTGTGCGTTTTCCCCAAACTTCCTATGGTCTTTAGTATTACGGTCCCGCCTGTGAAGATCAAATTGCCGTCCAAATGATTTGTTCTGACGCTGGGTCTGATTTGAGTATCCCGGATGTACATTTACTATGTTACGTCTAGCCTATGAGACCGGGCTGGTAGGTCAGCTCCTATCGGGCTGCTCCTGACCCCTCAAAGATACTGGTCGGTCACACACAAACACACACAAACACACACGCAGAGCACGGATTACACCGTCAGTGGTGGTTATGACTATCGTGGTGGACCCAAATGATCGCTACATTCACTTTTCCATTTCACTTCAGACACCGTGAAGTGAAAAACAACGGTAAATGCAGTGATCAGGCTGGTTCCAACTCAAAACTCAAAACTGTTTTGACCTTTGACCGGGGCAAATGTCAACAACCTGATTCAAGTGTCCTCCTTGGTCCATTTATAGGAATGCGTACGGCGAGGACATGTCCGCGTGATGCTGAGGGTCCCCTCGCTGGTCTTCTCTATGTCGAATGTTCGGCTGCAAACTGGACATCGCCATGACAACTGCACTAGGAAATCCTCACGTACGATATACTTCCTCATCTTATGAGGTGGAGTTGACTGGGAGGGCCTGTGACAGGATGATACGTTGTTGATGAAGGGACTCAGTCGGGTTCTCAACTTACTGTTGAGAGTTAGAATAATATTATACACAATGTGCAATTAGCCCATGTCAGCTACATTGTTTTAGATGGGTACTGTAGTCTAGCGGTCAGCTATCTAAACTTGTAGTAAGCAATGTCCAATTACCAACCAGGGTGGGGCCCAATGATCGTCAGTTATCATGTTAAAAACTGAAAACATTTGCCTCCACCTTGTGGTAAAGTGTAGAATTGCAGGATATTTGCTATAAAACTGCTAATTTTTCTCTCTACCCCATGGCAGAATTAGTAGAATTGCATGAAACTCTAACCTTAACCCTAACCTAACCACACTGCTAACCTTGAGCCTAACCCTAATCTTAAATAAAAAATAAAAAATATATGTTTGATTTTATAGCCAATTTTGTTTTTACTTTGTGGCTGTGGTAACTAGTGGAAACCCCTAATTCTATTCTTTACAGATTATTATATGTGTATATATATATATATGTATATTTTTGTAACTTTTATTTAGAGATATAGACAAATGACTATAGTTTTAGATTGGATAAGATTCAGGCAGATACATTAGTACAGCTTTATTGCTCAAAACATGTTAAGACATTTTTGCTAATTTATTGAAAATTAAATTCAGAAATATCTAATTAAGATAAGTATTCACACCTCTGAGTCAATACTTTGTAGAAGCACTTTTGGCAACGATTGCTTTGTAAAAAAACAAAAACAGGTGTGGACTAACTAACAGTGAAATGCTTACTCAGTGCTCCTTCCCAACAATGCAGAGAGAAAGAAAATAGAGAAATAATAGAAAAGTAAAACACTTAATAATAAAAGTAACAATAGATACACAATGAGCCACGATAACTTGGCTATATACACAGGGTACCAGTACAGAGACCATGTGTAGGGATAAGAGAGAATTGAGGTCGCTACAATGCCTTCAGAAAGAATTCAGATGATAACTTGGCTATATACACAGGGTACCAGTACAGAGATGATGTGTAGGGATAAGAGAGAATTGAGGTCGCTATGGAGTCTTCAGAAAGAAGTCAAACTTCTTGACTTTTGACCCTTATTTTTGTAGTTTTCCAAAGCGGGATTAAAATGGATTTGATTGTCATTTTTGATCAACCATCTACACTAAATACTCTACAATGTCAAAGCATTATATTAATTAATTTAGTTATTAATGGAAAATAAAACACTAATATATTTTGATTAGATAACTATTCAACCCTCAGTCAATGCATTTTTTAAATCACCTTTCACAGTCTTTCTGGGTAAGTCTCTAAGAGCTTTGCAAACCTGGATTGTATACTATTTTCAAAATGATTATTTTTTGAATTCCTCAAACTTTTTCAAGTTGGTTGTTGATCTTGGCTAGACAGCAATGTTCAAGTCTTGCCATAGATTTTCAAGCCGATTTAAATCAAAACTGTAGGAAGGAACATCAGGAACATTCCATGTCGTCTTGGTAAGCAACCGTGTAGATTTGGCCTTGTGTTTTAGGATATTGTCCTGCTGAAAGGTGAATTTATCTCCCAGTGTCTGGTGGAAAGCAGACTGAACCATTTTTTCCTCTAGGATTTTTGCCTTTGCTTAGATCCATTATGGTTATTTTTTATCCTGAAAAACTCCCCAGTTCTTAATGATTATACGCATACCCATAACATGATTCAGCCACTCAGTAATGTGTTGTATTGGATTTGCCCCAAACATAACACTTTGTATTCAGGACAAAAAGTTTGCCACATTTTTTTCAGTTTTTCTTTAGTGACTGGTTGCAAACAGGATGCATGCTTTTTTACAGGCTTCCTTCTTTTCACCCTGTCAATTAGGTTGGTATTATGGAGTAACTACAATGTTGAAAATAAACTCTTTGAAGTTTGTGGAAATGTGAAAGGAATGTAGGAGAATATAACACATTAGATCTGGTAAAAGATAATACAAAGAAAAAAACAACCGTTCTTTTGTATTTTTTTGTACCATCATCTTTGAAATGGAAGAGAAATGCCATAATATATTATTCCAGCCCAGGTGCAATTTTCATTTTGGCCACTAGATAGCAGCAGTGTACGTGCAACATTTTAGACTGATCCAATGAACAATTGCATTTCTGTTCAACATTTTGTCTCAAGACTGCCCAAATGTGCCTAATATGTTTGTTAATAACTTTTCATGTTCAAAATTGTGCACTCTCCTCAAACAATAGAATGGTATTCTTTCACTGTAATAACTACTGTAAATTGGACAGTGCCATTAGATTAACAATCATTTAAGCTTTCTGCCAATATCAGATATGTTACTTACAACCTCATGCTAATCGCATTAGTCTAAATTTGTCTCGATCGTCCCGTGGAAGGGACACCGTCCCGTGGAAGGGACACCGATCCCGAAAAGTTGTTTTAAAGTCACAATTGGCCTCATGGTGAAATCCAAGTGCGGTTTCCTTCCTCTCCAGCAACTGAGTTAGGAAGGATGCCTGTATCTTTGTAGTGTATATTCAATGTCTGCGTTTTGTATTTTCACTCATCTACCAATAGGTGCCCTTCTTTCAGAGGCATTGGAAAACCTCCCGGTTCTTTGTGGTTGAATCTGTGTTTGAAATTCACTGCTCAACTGAGGGACCTTTCAGATAATTGTATGTTTGGGGTACAGAGACGAGGTAGTCATTCAAAAAATCATGTTAAACACTATTATTGCACACAGAGTGAGTCCATGCAACTTATTATGTGACTTGTTAATCACATTTTTCTTCTGAACTTATTTAGGCTCCTTGCCATAACAAAGGGGTTGAATACGTATTGACTCAAGATATTTAAGCTTGATATGTTTTATTATTTTGTAAACATCATTTGGAAAAAGTAAAGGGTTGTGAATACATTTTGAAGGCACTGTAGCTACCACCATAACTGCATCCATTATTTTGTTTTGCCCTAGACAAAACAGAATACACTAGTATCCCACTTGCAGCCTAATGTTAGCTAGCCTGTAGCGAGGGGAGGAGGTGTAGAGGTGGTGAGGGGAGGAGGTGTAGAGGTGGTGAGGGGAGGAGGTGTACAGGTGGTGTGGGGAGGAGGTGTAGAGGTGGTGAGGGGAGGAGGTGTACAGGTGGTGTGGGGAGGAGGTGTAGAGGTGGTGAGGGGAGGAGGTGTACAGGTGGTGTGGGGAGGAGGTGTAGAGGTGGTGAGGGGAGGAGGTGTAGAGGTGGTGAGGGGAGGAGGTGTGAGGGGAGGAGGTGTAGAGGTGGTTAGGGGAGGAGGTGTGAGGGGAGGAGGTGTAGAGGTGGTGTGGGGAGGAGGTGTAGAGGATGTGAGGGGAGGAGATGTAGAGGATGTGAGGGGAGGAGGTATAGAGGATGTGAGGGGAGGAGGTGTAGAGGTGGTGAGGGGAGGAGTGGTGAGGGGAGGAGGTGTGAGGTGGTGAGGGGAGGAGTTGTAGACGATGTGAGGGGAGGAGGTGTGAGGTGGTGAGAGGAGGAGGTGTAGAGGTGGTGAGGGGAGGAGGTGTAGAGGTGTAGAGGTGGTGAGGGGAAGAGGTGTAGAGGTGGTGAGGGGAGGAGGTGTAGAGGATGTGAGGGGAGGAGGTGTGAGGTGGTGAGAGGAGGAGGTGTAGAGGTGGTGAGGGGAGGGGGTGTAGAGGTGGTGAGGGGAGGAGGTGTAGAGGTGGTGAGGGGAGGAGGTGTAGAGGTGGTGAGGGGAGGAGGTGTAGAGGTGGTGTGGGGAGGAGGTGTAGAGGTGGTGAGGGGAGGAGGTGTAGAGGTGGTGAGGGGAGGAGGTGTAGAGGTGGTGAGGGGAGGAGGTGTGAGGGGAGGAGGTGTAGAGGTGGTGAGGGGAGGAGGTGTAGAGGTGGTGAGGGGAGGAGGTGTGAGGGGAGGAGGTGTAGAGTTGGTGAGGGGAGGAGGTGTAGAGGTGGTGAGGGGAGGAGGTGTGAGGGGAGGAGGTGTAGAGGTGGTGAGGGGAGGAGGTGTGAGGGGAGGAGGTGTAGAGGTGGTGAGGGGAGGAGGTGTAGAGGTGGTGAGGGGTGGAGGTGTAGAGGTGTAGAGATGGTGAGGGGAGGAGGTGTAGAGGTGATGAGAGGAAAAGGTGAGGGGAGGAGTGGAGGGGCATTATGTGAGGGGTGGATGTGTGTGAGGGGAATCAGTGAGGGGAGTGTGTGTGAGGGAAGAGTGTGAGGGGAGAGTGAGGGGAGGCGGTGTAGAGGTGGTGAGAGGAAGCGATGAGGGGAGGAGTGGAGGGGGAGTATGTGAGGGGTGGATGTGTGTGAGGGGTGGATGTGTGTGAGGGGAGTGTCTGAGGGGAGTGTCTGAGGGGAGTGTGTGAGGGGAGTGTCTGAGGGGAGTGTCTAAGGGGAGTGTCTGAGGGGAGTGTCTGAGGGGAGTGAGTGAGTGGAGGGTGTGTGAGGGGAGTGTCTGAGGGGAGTGAGTGAGTGGAGGGTGTGTGAGGGGAGTGTCTGAGGGGAGTGAGTGAGTGGAGGGTGTGTGAGGGGAGTGTCTGAGGGGAGTGTCTGAGGGGAGTGAGTGAGGGGAGTGTCTGAGGGGAGTGAGTGAGCGGAGTGTCTAAGGGGAGTGTCTGAGGGGAGTGAGTGAGGGGAGTGAGTGAGGGAGTGTCTGAGGGGAGTGTCTGAGGGGAGTGAGTGAGGGGAGTGTCTGAGGGGAGTGTCTGAGGGGAGTGAGTGAGGGGAGTGTCTGAGGGGAGTGTCTGAGGGGAGTGAGTGAGGGAGTGTCTGAGGGGAGTGTCTGAGGGGAGTGAGTGAGGGGAGTGTGTGAGGGGAGTGTCTGAGGGGAGTGTCTGAGGGGGAGTGAGTGAGGGGAGTGTCTGAGGGGAGTGTCTGAGGGGAGTGAGTGAGGGGAGTGTCTGAGGGGAGTGTCTGAGGGGAGTGAGTGAGGGGAGTGTCTGAGGGGAGTGTCTGAGGGGAGTGTCTGAGGGGAGTGAGTGAGGGGAGTGTGTGAGGGGAGTGTGTGAGGGGAGTGTCTGAGGGGAGTGTCTGAGGGGAGTGTCTGAGGGGAGTGAGTGAGGGGAGTGTGTGAGGGGAGTGTCTGAGGGGAGTGTCTGAGGGGAGTGTCTGAGGGGAGTGTGTGAGGGGAGTGAGTGAGTGGAGTGTCTGAGGGGAGTGAGTGAGGGGAGTGTGTGAGGGGAGTGTGTGTGAGGGGAGTGTCTGAGGGGAGTGTCTGAGGGGAGTGTCTGAGGGGAGTGAGTGAGGGGAGTGAGTGAGTGGAGGGTGTGTGAGGGGAGTGTGTGAGGGGAGTGAGTGAGGGGAGTGTCTGAGGGGAGTGAGTGAGGGGAGTGAGTGAGGGGAGTGTCTGAGGGGAGTGTCTGAGGGGAGTGTCTGAGGGGAGTGAGTGAGGGGAGTGTGTGAGGGGAGTGTGTGAGGGGAGTGTCTGAGGGGAGTGTCTGAGGGGAGTGTCTGAGGGGAGTGTCTGAGGGGAGTGAGTGAGGGGAGTGTCTGAGTGGAGGGTGTGTGAGGGGAGTGAGTGAGGGAGTGTCTGAGGGGAGTGTCTGAGGGGAGTGTCTGAGGGGAGTGAGTGAGTGGAGTGTCTGAGGGGAGTGAGTGAGGGGAGTGTGTGAGGGGAGTGTGTGAGGGGAGTGTCTGAGGGGAGTGTCTGAGGGGAGTGTCTGAGGGGAGTGAGTGAGGGGAGTGAGTGAGTGGAGGGTGTGTGAGGGGAGTGAGTGAGTGGAGGGTGTGTGAGGGGAGTGTCTGAGGGGAGTGTCTGAGGGGAGTGTCTGAGGGGAGTGAGTGAGGGGAGTGTCTAAGGGGAGTGTCTGAGGGGAGTGTCTAAGGGGAGTGTCTGAGGGGAGTGTCTGAGGGGAGTGTCTGAGGGGAGTGAGTGAGGGAGTGAGTGAGGGGAGTGTCTGAGGGGGAGTGTCTGAGGGGAGTGTCTGAGGGGAGTGAGTGAGGGGAGTGAGTGAGGGGAGTGTCTGAGGGGAGTGTCTGAGGGGAGTGTCTGAGGGGAGTGAGTGAGGGGAGTGAGTGAGGGGAGTGAGTGAGGGGAGTGTCTGAGGGGAGTGTCCGAGGGGAGTGTCTAAGGGGAGTGTCTGAGGGGAGTGTCTAAGGGGAGAGTCTGAGGGGAGTGTCTGAGGGGAGCCTTGTACTTTCTATTGAAACTGCTTACAGTAGAACGAATAAGGGTTCTGTTGGGACAGGAGACAACCAGCACACGAGTCTCAGATCCTCTGTGTTACTGACTCATTCCCATAATCCTGCTGCTGCCTCTCTGACCCACTTCCTGTTACATAACTGTCCGTCATCATATAAGAGATTTTAAAGAAACTTGTAAAAAAAGTTCTTTGTTAAGCAGTAAAAGCACGATCACAATTGTGTCTTACGCTTGATGAGTTCTTTCAGGTCAACAACGGAGCACCAATACGGTTTTGGGCATATTGGGATTACACTGACTGGAGAAAACCCTGGGTATGTCCAGTAGGTTGAATATCATAGTTGACAAGGTAACGCTATATTTAGAAAGCAGTAGTATCAGTGGGTATCGCCCTCTGTTGGTGAGAAGCATAGACTGGACCAAGGGTGTATCTCCTGACAATTTGACAGAACCTAACACACACACACACACACACACATACACACACACACAGACACACACACACAAACACACACATACAGACACACACACACACACAGACATGCACACACACACACCCGCACACACACACGCAGACACCCACACACACACGCACACAAACACGCGCACACACAAACACACGCACACACACATGCACACACACGCACACACACACACACACTAGCAGAGCCGGAGGGCTAGCTCATTAGAGTTTAATTCCTTACATAAGTCCTTGTGAAGGAGACAAAAATAAATAGAAAATCACAGACACGCAATCAAACACTTGCACACACACACAGATACACACACACAGACACATACACACACACACACACGCACACCTGCTACAAGGACTATGATTAATCACAAGGACGGAGCAATCAATCCCATTTGAAAGATCACAGAGGCACCACTCTGCATCGCTTCAGAGTGTCTGTCACTACTGATTAAAAGTGTATCAATTTCCCTCCTTTGTTCAGTGGGGAGATGTCAGCAGCTCTCTGTAAACAAGGCTCTGTTTAAAGTCCCGTTGGGGAAAAACACAATGACATCGACTCATTTCAAATGTGATCAATTTCTCTTATTTCACAATCCATCATGGTGAGACGAGTTTGCCATCAGACTGAAGAGAGACTCCTAACTCTGGACAAGGACATTTGGACATTTGGATGTCACTGGTTTGAAGGGTTTCACATTCTCGCATACAGTAACAGTCAAAAGTTTGGACACAACTACTCATTCAAGGGTTTTTCCTTATTTTACTATTTTCTACTTAGTAGAATAACAGTGAAGACATCAAGACATCACCTATCCGGACCCGTTTTACTGCCAACGCGGAGCCCCACCGGGCCTTCACAACTGGACTACCGGACGTTATCTGCCCGAGGGAGTTATCCGGCTGGCTCCTCCGTCGCGACGTTACCTGAACGCCCATCTGCGGTCCGCTAACCGCTAGCTGTCTTATCGGCTGCGATCTGAATAGATCTATCGAACAATTGTTTTTTTCTTTTTTCTTGGTTCTCTATAATTACGGTATATCTATTTTTTTTTGCAAATTGGATTGATCCCCTCTACCACACAGAACCCCACTAATCCTACCGACGGAAACGCACGAGGCGGCTAATAACAGACCTCCATCCTATGCTAGCTTGCTACCGATGGCCCGGCTAGCTGTCTGAATCGCCGTGACCCCCAACCAACCTCACTACTCACCGGACCCTTTTGATCACTCGACTAAGCATGCCTCTCCTTAATGTCAATATGCCTTGTCCATTGCCGTTCTGGTTAGTGTTTATTGGCTTATTTCACTGTAGAGCCCCTAGTCCTGCTCACTATACCTTATCCAGCCTATTTGTTCCACCACCCACACATGCGATGACATCTCCTGGTTTCAATGATGTTTCTAGAGACAATATCTCTCTTCATCACTCAATACCTAGGTTTACCTCCACTGCATTCACATCCTACCATACCTTTGTCTGTACATTATACCTTGATGCTATTTTATTTCCCCCAGAAACCTCCTTTTACTCTCTGTTCCAGACGTTCTAGACGACCATCATTGCTTTCAGCCGTACCCTTATTCTACTCCTCCTCTGTTCCTCTGGTGATGTAGAGGTGAATCCAGCTCCTGCAGTGCCTAGCTACAATCCAATTCCCCCAGGCGCTCTCTTTTGATGACTTCTGGAACCGTAATAGCCTTGGTTTCATGCATGTTAACATTAGAAGCCTCCTCCTCTTTTATTCACTGCTTTAGCACACTCTGCCAACCCGGATGTTCTAGCTGTGTCTGAATCCTAGCTAAGGAAGACTACCAAAAATTCTGAAATTTTCATCCCTAACTACAACATTTTCAGACAAGATAGAACTGCCAAAGGGGGCGGTGTTGCAATCTACTGCAAAGATAGCCTGCAGAGTTCTGTCCTACTATCCAAGTCTGTACCCAAACAATTTGAACTTCTACTTTTAAAAATCCACCTCTCTAAAAACAAGTCTCCCACCGTTGCCGCCTGCTGTAGACCACCCTCTGCCCCCAGCTGTGCTCTATACACCATATGTGAACTGATTGCCCCCCATCTATCTTCAGAGCTCGTGCTGCTTGGCGACCTAAACTGGAACATGCTTAACACCCCAGTCATCCTACAATCTAAGCTTGATGCCCTAAATCGCACACAAATGATCAATGAACCTACCAGGTACCTCTCCAAAGCCGTAAACACGGGCACCCTCATAGATATCATCCTAACCAACTTGCCCTCTAAATACACCTCTGCTGTCTTCAACCAAGATCTCAGTGATCACTGCCTCATTGCCTGCATCCGTAATGGGTCAGCAGTCAAACGACCTCCACTCATCACTGTCAAATGCTCCCTGAAACACTTCAGCGAGCAGTGTAGGATGTCTGTTTTTTTATGCCTTCCTAACCATCTTAACCTCTTGAAACTCCCCATCCCGGATCCGGGATTGTGACTAAGCCTCAGGCTCATTAGCATAACGCAACGTTAACGATTTCTGAAAATCGCAAATAAAATTAAAATAATGCGTTTGCTCTCAAGCTTAGCCTTTTCTTAACAACACTGTCATCTCAGATTTTCAAAATATGCTTTTGAACCATAGAAATTGACTAATTTGTGTAAGAGTATGCTAAGCTAGCATAGCATTTTGTGTAGCATGTAGCACGCAACATTTTCACAAAAGCCAGATAACCAAATAAATAAAATCATTTACCTTTGAAGAGCTTCTGATGTTTTCAATGAGGAGACTCCCAGCCACATACCAGATGCGCAGTGTTTCCTGAAAGCGTCTGTGTGTAGGAGAAATCGTTCCGTTTTCTACATTGCGCCTGGCTACCGAAACGAACCGAAAATGCAGTCACCTACAACGTGAAACTTTTTCCGGATTAACTACATAATATCGACCGAAACATGGCAAACGTTGTTTGGAATCAATCCTCAAGGTGTTTTTTCACATATCTCTTCATTGACATGCAGTTCGTGGAAGCTTGCTTCTCTCTCTGTGCCCCATGGAAAAATACTGGCAGGTGACTTTTGCGCACCAATTTCGGCGCAGGACACCGGGCGGACACATGGTAAATGTGGTCTCTTATGGTCAATCTTCCAATGATCTGCCTACAAATACGTCACAATGCTGCAGACACCTTGGGGAAACGACAGAAAGGGCAGACTCATTCCTCTTGCGTTCACAGCCATATAAGGAGATCATGAAAGACAGAGCCTCAAAAATCCTTGTCATTTCCTGGATGCCAAGTCATCTTGGTTTTGCCTGAAGCTCACGTTAAAGGGCACGCACAGAGAAGATATTTGTATTTCTGGACACGTCAGAGTGTTTTCTTTCGAACAGTAGCAATTATATGCATAGTCGAGCATCTTTTTGTGACAAAATATCTTGTTTAAAACGGGAACGTTTTTCTTCCAAAAATGAAATAGCGCCACCATAGGTGTAAGAGGTTTTAAATAAGCAT